>NC_090735.1:159157290-159164790 GCF_036898095.1 Palaemon carinicauda | reverse complement strand
ATATATATATATATATATATATATATATATATATATATATATATATATATATATATATATATGTATATTGTCTATCTTTGTACGTGGAAGTGAAAGGAGTCTAGTATTAATCAGTATATAAATAGATTCAGGGTCTCACAAATAATTCCATCTGTCCAATACCATTTCTCTCTTCTTATTTCCACCTCTTTTTTATTGAGTGATTTTTTGTTCACTGATTGAAAATTGATGATGAGAAAAAGTGATTTGATTAAATTCTTTGAAGTTGAAAAGAATAAAAAAAAAAAAAAAAAAAAAAACTTAAGATCAAGTGAACCAACGGCCATTATTTTACTGTAAAACCAAATCAATTTTCAATATATTCATCAGTTGGTTGCCTTATTTGCCACTCGAAAAAGTATCTTGAAATTGTAATATAGAAAATGAAGGGAAGAATCTGCAAAAGAGATTTTATTCCCTAAACCTCCTGTGAAATTACCCGGGTCGCTCAGGCACACATCCCATCTTCCTTTGCCCTAAATTATGGAAGCGAGATGGCAGGGGATTGGCCAGGGTGGTGATAGATTGGCAGCTGAACTGAAAACAGAATGTCTTTTAAGAGACAGGGTGAGATGACTTAAGAAGAAAAGAAAGATTGGAGAAAAAATACATTCTTGGTAGGGTAAGGGTGTTGAAGAGTCGTGTGACTTCACTGCATAGATTGAGAAGGGTCGTGTCAGTATTATAGAATGACCAGGTTTTGCCTTTTAATCATATTGATGGAAATAATAAAAAAAAAAAACTGAAGATGACAAAAACTGAATTTTTCTTGAGACAAGGATATCAGCAATTTCCATTGTCTTACCACGAAAATTATCAGAAAACTATTCGGTTTTATATATAAAAACGGGGTCACTTTTGGTGGAATCATATAAGGTTATTACTAAATCTTACTCATATAGAATATAAAATATTACAAAATGAAACTAAAAAGTATCCTTCTCTGCATTGTAGATGCGTCTAAGAGTTCAGTGTTTTCACTACTTTGGCAAGACGTTTGTCCAATTGAATAACACTTAGTTTATATATATATATATATATATATATATATATATATATATATATATATATATATATATATATATATATATATATATTATATACATGTATTATATATATTATAATATATATACATATATATATATTATATATACATATAAATTTATATATATTATATATATAATATATATATATATATATATATATATATATATATATATATATATATATATATATATATATATATATATATATATATATATATATATATAATGTATGTATATAGTAAAAACCAGCAGGATATAATAAAATAATTTAGTACCTAACGCCTTCGTACATTTTAATACACACTTCCTTAGGGTAATTTTTATTGAACCCGGAAGAAGTGTGTACTAAAATGCGCGGAAAACCGAGGTATTTCCTACTGGCTTTTGCTATATATTAAGTCACGTGATCCTTGTGACAGATGAATACATATATATATATATATATATATATATATATATATATATATATATATATATATATATATATATATTTATACATATATATGTGTGAAAGAGATTTTGCTTAATATAGCTTAATACTGCAAACCACTTTAACCAAGAAACTATATTTGCTTATTGTGTTTTTCTCAAAATTACGAAAACAAGTTTCTGAAGAAGATTTGAATACATTTAACCTTATAAAAGAGTAGAAATGTACTTCGAAAACTGTTTTATATATATACATATATATATATATATATATATATATATATATATATATATATATATATATATATATATAATATTATATATATATATATATATATATATAGCCTATATAAAACAGACGCCAATTTACTATGCTTTAAGTGTTGTGGTATTTTAATGGAAATGTCCCTGCCTGGTTATCTGTTAGACAGCAGTTCAAGACCCGCTCAAGATCGAGAGTTTCTAGTGGTTTCTGCAACCTCACCATCCTTATGAGCTAGGAATAATGCTTTTGGAGGAGCCTATAGGTCTGCGTGCTGAGTCATCAGCAGCCATTGCCTGGCCCTCCCTGGTCATACTTTAATGGAGATGGAGCTTGTTCAGTCTCTTGGGAATAATCTTGTCCCTTACCTGTGACATTCATGGTCTACTTATAAACCTATAAGCCTACGCAAAACATGATTAATCAATTATGAATAAAACTGGATATAGTGAAGGAAATTTATTTGCGGGAATCGCCTTAGTAAAGTAAATGTTTAGATGAACCAGCGAGTCAATACAATTTATTAGAAAAATCCTGTGGTATTCCTTGAAACGTGTAAAGGAAAATAATCTTCCAGTTATTTTACATAACAATGCGATGTAATTTTAGAATATATTCTTTTTTTGAGAGGAAGAGAGGTTGAAGGAGAGCGATCAGATATACAAATAGCATCTGCTCCATATTGGAATAACTATAATATTGTATTTATATCTGATTCAGACACATTTTCTTCCTTCTATAAGTTCTTTATTTCTACATTGGATAGGCATCTTTGATTACAACAAGAGTGCCCTATGTAAGCCTCAACACATGCGTAGGTGTATTAAATAAATAAAAAGTAATTATGGGATTATAAGTAACACCAAGGAAATTCATGTCTTCAATACAATAGAACTTAGAAACAGCAGATGGCTCCTCTGAGGATCCTGGAGTTACTGTGCAAATAGTCGTAATTTGAACGCCTTGCTGTACTAAGTACTGTTACAGCACCACCAGGTGGCTCATAGGTTACCTGTTGTTGTTTTTATCTGGTTATGGTAAATAATCGGAAGAATTGCCCCCGTTTGGAAAGCTTAATATCTTTAACATGAGTTTCATCAGATGGTGCCACAGTTGAAGAATTTTAATGTCAACTAAGGAATACAAGTAGTTATAGATGTCCTAGCAAGAATATAGTTGGTGTAAGTCTTCCTTGAGATAAGGGGAAAGTGTTTATTCAAACGAAGATTTATTTCAGAGCTTTTGAAATACAAAACTGTACTATTAACCTTAGAATCATTGGGCACTTGAAAGGATTAGATAGAAAAATATTAGCAGAATTAAGAAAATAGAAATTGCTTTTAGGAGAATAGAATTATAATTAGAACATCTTAACCACCGTAGCATCTATTTTTTAATATACTTGTTTGTGCGAGTGTGTTAATACACCATGCTTAATATTTTTTTTTCTTTTTAAGAAAAAAAAAAAACAGTTCATTTTATAGATATTATAGATTCACATGTATACATTCAAATGCGAGGAAAACAGTTATAGACTCCAACAAACAATAACAAAATTGAATTCTTCCGATTCTATTTTCTTTTAATGTCATTGAAGCCTTAAATACCTAACCTCGAACTTATTATTCATATTATTTTACTTTTATTGTGACTTCTTCTTCTTCTTCTTCTTCTTCTTCTTCTTCTTCTTCTTCTTCTTCTTCTTATTATTATTATTATTATTATTAGCATCTCTAGCATTTTTACTGATAAAATTGCCAGCAGCTATATGTATATTAATATTTATAATCATAAAAATAAGATCACTTTCTTATATTTGTTAGCTTTTGTTATTATTATTATTATTATTATTATTATTATTATTATTATTATTATTATTATTATTACTATTATTATTATTATTATTATAATACACCATGCTTAATATTTTTTTTTAAATAAATAAAAAAAATCTGAAGTCAGAAAGAGTTATAATAATATTTTCTTTTTACACTAAAAAAAACCTTTAATCATTGTCTAAGTGAAAGATACATGGCTGTAGTTTTGGTGTTGAAATGGTTACAAGGTTATACAGAAATATTGTTTTCACAATTGTATTGGCTGAAAAGAAAAAAAATGAAGATATAGAATTTATTCTTTTCAAAAGAATAATCTTGAAGTTGAACAATACGTTTATAGATATTGGAAAAAATAAACGGGGAAGAAAAATTGTAAAAAGCAAACTAGAATTTATTGGAAGAAATAAATTCCGGATTTTCAGGATATCCGGAATGGGAAAGGAGAGAAAACAGTAGCTTGAACTACGAAATTTATGGCAAGAAAAATTGTTTTTGAATGGGTTTTCCCTAAAACTCTGAAAAAAAGAATGTAGGGCACATTGTTGAGTTAAATGAATATACAAAATTTCTTTTTTACTTCAGAGAATATCGTTTCATAAACCTTTGAATAGAAAATGATAACTATTGAATTGAGCGAATAAATAGAATTTGGGTTAGAAATATGTATAGACGTGTGACACCAGTATAACCAAAAGGTAGAGAAAGTTAATATGAATATAAGAAAATAACTAATTTAAGGAAATGAATAGGAAATGCAAAGGATAGAGATAAGAATAATGGAACCACTTTAAACTTACATAAATTCGAGAAAAGTCCTGAGATGAGGTAATGCAGAGAGAAAACTTATTTACTCATAATGACGGCAAGATGCTTCCATTAAATTTACTCGTCGGGAATAATGGTCCTGAGGTACCTTTGTGTGATAACAACTTCGGCAGAAACAATCAGGGGTTATCTGATTGATTGATTGTGACTGGGTATTATTTGGAATTGTGAATGCAATTGTCACTGCCGGTAAATGTTTGATTGCTAGGGTTATTAACACCAAATAAATGAAAAAGAATGAAGCAGGGCCTCATTCTTTTTTTTAAAAAGGGGTGGGATTTAACAAATTGTGGGGTTCGGATAAATGGCGTAAGTTTCAGTGACACGCTTAGGCCTATAAATGGTCCAAGGTTAAAGGTAGAGGTGATTACGGACAACTGGAGGAGGAAAGTTAGAAGTCGTGTATTACCAGATTTTCAATAAAGAAGGTGAAAACTGGTTTTAGAAAACACAAGGCTAAGGAAAGAGGTCAGGAGAAGAATTAGATCAAAGTAAATAAAACCCTCTATGATATGAAAATAAATGATAAATGAATGGTTACATGTCATCTAAAATCAAATGTAAAAGGTCTGAATAGTTTTTTTAAACACTGAAGGTAAAGGGTTACATATTCTCCTTGGATACAATGTTTGTTTAAATACGAATATAATTGATCATTAAACCTAGTCATTCAGATAACCCGAGTTATTTTGAATATGACACAACAGTTGCTTACATGTATGGAAAAAAAAACTGAAAACGCTAATAAGCAGTAACATATAGCGAAAGATAAATCAAGGGAATGAGTCACAAGGATGCGTTTATAAAATATCTGATTTCGACTCACCAGAGTTATTCTGGAAACTTTATATGAGAATTACCCACTAATATAGGAAATAATATTTCTTGATGACACTTCATCATTGAAAATCATAAGGAATACATCGAAGAAGGAGATATGTCTTACCAATCATATGTACCCAGCCTTTAAGTTGGTGCGATTCCCTGCCCACCCCCTTTACTAGATCTCACCCCCCCCCCCCCCGTTTTCGCTACACTGTACACCTATCACGTAGGCGGAAGCTATGCAAACAATAACATGACTGCACCTCGATGTCTGACCCATAAAAAGGATTTAAGTAGACAAGAACATTAAATACAGTTGAATACTGGAATGATTGTTTGGAATACAAGGATTCAATAATGATAGTAGAGACCAAACGATACTCCGGATAATGAGTAAATATTCATCTTCGCTTCTTTGATGGGTATTGTTAACGATTGGACTACAGACAAGTATATTGAGATATGAGTTAAAACTACCTAATAAATCTGACATAGGAAAGAGGATATTGTCAGCAACAGAAAAAAAACAAACATTATCACTATTACAATAACAACGACAACAACAGCAACTACTACTATTACTACTACTAATGATGATAACAATGATCAAAATAATAATAACACAAATAATGATAATGTTAGTAAAGAGGATGATGAAGATGATAAATGGAGAAAAGTAAATGTATTCATGTATTCCTGCTATTATCCTGAAAACTATTTGCAGGAGAGCCTGTCAGGAGAGAAACTATCTTCGAATTTTAGACGCCATTACAATGGTACAGTAATATGCCCAAGTACCATATATATATATATATATATATATATATATATATATATATATATATATATATATATATATATAAATATATATATATATATATAAATATATATATATATATATATATATATATATATAAATATATATATATATATATATATATATATATATATATAAATATATATATATATATATATATATATATATATATATATATAAATATATATATATATAAATATATATATATATATATATATATATATATATAAATATATATATATATATATATATATATATATATATATAAATATATATATATATATATATATATATATATATATATATATATATATATATATATATATATATATAAAACCAGACACTCGCTCTTTATTATATACCGCATTGAACTATTTTATAGCTTTCAAATCACATTTCCTTTTGTTTTCTTAATTTCCATTATCAAAAGTGAACAGAAAGACCACAAAAGGTTCATATTCTGAACTATGATTAGAATAAATAGAAAAAAGGAATCAATGTTTTACCAAGTCTTGCCTTTCACACCCAAACAAGGAATAAAAGAATATGTAATGTATGTCACACATTTTTAAAATAAAACTGTAGGAAAAGGAAAAAATAAGAGATGAGATGCTTTGATATAATAAAAGATGAATGAGAGCCAAAGAACTAATAATACGAGGCACCCTTTATATAACTATTAGAAGCGCGTTATGAACACAACAAGTGAGCAGTATAATATGTGGGATGATCTTATGACAAATTAATTCAAAATATCAGATTCTCCACAAATGAAAAAAAGACATTATTAAAGGACTCAAGATACAATATGTATGAAAACACGTGCTTATAGCCATAATATCATTATGTACGATGGTTTTAAAAAACTAAAAAGACACTGGATTTTTCGTTGAGAATGATAACAAAAAGACCTAAAAGACATGATTTTTATACATAATACTATATAATTTATGTTAAGTGATAATTATGATTTTCTGTTTATTTTCTGGTCTTCTTTTTATTTAGATGGTCGGATAGGTTTAATATTTTAAAGATGCATGACGATCGTCAAAAAAGAAGAAGAAAAAAATACAATTTATCGTACTGTTTTCCATCTTACAATGCATGAATACATTATCATAAAATTATTCAGTCTCTGATAACAATAAAATAGATGTAATAGTGTTTACTTACAACAAGAATTAAATATGAGTGTTCGTGCGAAGGTGTCTGTAAAGATATCAGGTAATATCATAGTTTGAGCAAATTACTGAGATTTGAATTTGAATGAAGTTATTCTTTCATACTTCATAACTAATATTAGTCATTAAATGGTGATTAATCTCTCCTTAGATAACTTTTATATTCAATATTGGAACACGGCTGTATATTATCATGCACTGGATAATACCTCATGTCTGGTAAATATGGTTGGATCTT
>NC_090735.1:159127290-159144790 GCF_036898095.1 Palaemon carinicauda | reverse complement strand
TAAAATATCTGTGTCTAAATGAACTTTAATAAAGAATTATAAAAAGAACACACGAACGTCACACTGTTGGCAACGTGACTGGAAATGGTATATAGGGAAATCATAAAAAACATATATAAGAAACTTTAAACAAATATGAGCTCATTTAAAAAGAATGAGAAAAGGATAACAAGATTTTGTTAAAAACAAAAAAAAAAATAAAAAATAAAAACAGCATCGAGAAAAGGTTAACAAGGTTTTGTTTTGAAAACATCAATGCTGGGTAAGAGCCTTGAAGAAAGGGACGAGAAATTTATAAACACTACCACCAAACTAGCCTTGAAAAGAATAAATATTAAACAAAAACAAGTGTATTTCGGTGAAACTCTCGTTAGACCAAGGCTCGTTAGAATAAAGGATTTTTTTTTTTTGTAAATTTTTTTGCATAATAAAAGGAAAAAGATAATTGAACCTGTATAAAATAATAGACAACCTGAGGGCGATATCATATAAGAAAAAGAAAATTATCGTTCATGATAATCATAGAAATGTCATTCACCACGAATATGTAAGTATATGAATTTTCTTTGTCGTATATCTTAAATTTTAATTTTTTTTAAATATCTCTATGATTAATAATAATAATAATAATAATAATAATAATAATAATAATAATAATAATAATAATAATAATAATAATAATAAATGCATTTAGAGTTCCAGGTGATACCTTTTGGTCTTACCTCGGCTACTCTGACTTTTGTCCGATCAAGTTTATAGACTTTGGGAGATACAGAAAATGTTTCAAGTCATTTAGGTGATGTGATTATATTCAGTCAGTAAGGAAATTAAAAGTTATTTGAAGACGTTAAGAATTGTAATTGAAAGATTGACCAGATGGAAGTTAAAAAGTGGCAGTTTTTAAGAATGTCTATCATATTTAGTGATTAGTGAAGAAGGACTACGCATACAAGTTAATAAAATTAGGACTATTATGGAGTGCTTAGCTCTACAAAATTTAGACTCTAAGGAGGTTCCTAGGAATGGTAGGTTACTATAGACCTTTCAATCAGGGATTTACAGAAATAGCCAAACCATTAACTATATTGACGAAAAAGGAAAAACATTATGAAAGGAAGGATGAACGAAAGGATGCTTTACAAACATAAGAGGGAAGTTAACGCAAGATCCTATATTAGCACACCCAGATTTTTTCAAAGATTTTTGTCATGTGATGCTTCAAGTACACGGTTAGGAGTGGCTTTATTCACGGAAATGGAAAGCAAAATTGGGAGCCGCCTATTATGCTGACAGAGAAAATTATAACACTACTTCAAGAGAATGTTTAGCTACTCGTCGGGCATTAGGAAAGTTCAGACATATTTCATCAGGATATAAGATATTAACTTATCATTACCCAATTTGCGATCTTTTTAAAAAAAGAGGGAATTCACAATTAAAAGGAAATTCAATGCGTCATTAGTGCAATAAAATTTTTCCCAGACTAAATAAGTTTCAGGATGTTGTAATACTACTACAGACTGATTATCACCACTCATACCGTTTGTTTTAGTTGTCAAATATTTGACTTACATTTAGAAAGTGTAAAAGTTGAACAAGAAAAAGACGAAATTATTAGAAAAATAGTAGGATAGATGTTAGAGGATCCAAATTCTAGGTCAGAGTATGTGTTAATTAAGGAAATATTATATAAGAGGGCAAAAGAGAAAAACTAATTTTCAAGATAGTATATTTCTAACATGCTAACAAGGGAAGCAATACAAATTAAACATTCACACAAATTCGTATCATAACTAGGAATAATTTCTGACCTCGTTGCTCAGAATAGGCCAGTAAATTCATTTAAGATTGTAATGTGTGTAATCAACATAAGGATAACTCTAATGTTAGAGCTCCACTGGAAAAAAAACTCAGAATTAAATGCATTATAAGTAGTGATAATAGATCACATCCACATGGGACTCTTTCCTGAAAATAATAAGGGATAATAAATTTGATCTTGCTTTTTTAGATCACTTAACTCGGTATATGAAAACTGTTCCAGTAAAGGGTAGGACCACCGATTTCGTTGCAGAAGTATTAAAGTCTAAGATTATTACTAAACATTCGTCTAAAGGTAATCCCCAACAACAATGCACCAGAGTTCATAATTGAAAGACCTTGATGATTGTGTTAGTTCTTTGAAATCAAAAAAAAGTCAGATTACATCTTATAAATTAAGTTCAAATGGAATGGTAGAAAAGACGAATAGGAAAATTATGGATATTTTAAGAACCATTGTGACACCATAAACAATAAATTGGGATAATTTGAATTAGAGACATATAACTTACTATAGATAACCACCTAAACGCACTAACAACTATGATGACTATATTGCATGGCAATTGGTAAGAACCTTTGAAACCATCCAACAGGCAAGACAGGCTTTAAAAAAGGCCAATTAACAAATGAAAATTAGTATGACTTGAAAGCTGTTGCACCATCAGTAAAAGAAGGTTCACAATTGTATGTAGAGATAAATATAAAAGAAGGGTCAAACGAAAACAAATCTCCTAAATTTGCAGGTTCTTATAAAGTGCTTAGGGTTGAGAAGGATAATAGATATCATATTGTAAATGAGAATAATATGAATATCAGATATAAACCTATAAGTGATTAAAGGTGATTTTTAGTTTCTAACAAATTACAGGAAGTTTATGAAGAGATTCCTGATTTTCCTGACACTACTCGCAGGTATAATCTGTGAGACAGACATTGAGCGAGAAGCCATATGAAAAAACATGGCTATGTACAAATTTAACAGATGTTCCCGTAGTAAAAATTAACATAGATTCAGTGTTGAAAATTTAAGGAAATTTACAAGTATTGAAAGTAACGTTTAAACAGTATATTGCTTGGATCAATTATGCAAGTTTCAGAAATATAATAAATAAGCTGATACAAGGAATAGATAGTTTCATCAAGCCCAAAAGGAACAGGATATCATTATTGGCCTTTATTGGAAAAGCATTAATCCCCTCTTCAGGGTTGCAACAAAAGATGACATTAGAAAGCGAAGTGAAACACTAAGCCAATTGGAAGATTCTAAAAAAAAAGCAAGGACAATATAATTAATGACGTTATACTGTAGAAGGTACACAAATACAGAAAAAATAGTATCCTTCATAAACACTAAATAAAAACTTAGCCAAGAAAATTAAGGATTTGGGGAATTAGGGTTCAGTAATGAAATTGTTAATGGACGCTGAAATAGAACTAATATTTTACCGTGAGGTGATAAAGCCCATAACGAATGGTTACAAACGAATAATAATCCCTGAGCTAATTTCACCAAAGCAATTACAGGATGTGCTCGATTGATGTATGAAGAATAGTCACTATAAACTTTTTGCCAAGGGCGTACATGCATATTACCAATTATCCACGGTGAAAATAATACTTGACCATATATTAGTTTTATTTCTATTCAAAAGATTGCAAAAATTTATTAGTATACCATTCATCCCTTCCTCTACGAGTAAGGGAGTCGCCTATTAATAAGAAAGAGAAGAAAACTAGTTTTGCCATAAGTGAAAAAAAAATATTATTGATTAAAAATTAAGGAATGAAGTACTTATATTCTAATTGATGAAAGACGTTACATTTGCAATTACAGGTTTCAGCAAAGAATAGCTTTTGCATTCACACACACAGCCACACACACCCGTACACACACACGCATATATATATATATATATATATATATATATATATATATATATATATATGTATATATATACATATATATATATATATATATATATATATATATATATATATATTTATATGTATACACACACATATATATATATATACATACATGTGTATATATATATATATATATATATATATATATATATATATATACATACATAATATTTAAGCACACATATATATCCAAATCTATATATATATATATATATATATATATATATATATATATATATATATATATATATATGTATATATATATATATATATATATATATATATATATATATATATATATATATATATATATATATGTATATAACAAAACCATTTAAATGTTTTATGAATATTTCCCTAACGTGTGTACTTAAACCCAACCTGTCCATAGATCATGATAACAACGAAAAAACAGTTGGTTTATCTTTATCAAATTTAATCAAAATACCTCTCATTCGATCAATAAACTCTATGATATTGAATCAAGGATTATATGTCATTTTCCCATGAAGACTAGTGTTTTATTGTAATAGAAAATTTTTTCCATAGTTAGAGACACTGTATTATTTTATCTGCTTATTTTTTTTTTTTATTAGATAATACCTTGCTAGGAAGCTGGATGAAATTTATTGCATGATTCTCTGCATAAAGTGTTGTATACGCTTCAATAGTATATTCATTGGGATAATATTCAATCTCATATGGATATATCTACACAAACGTATACACGCACATATATATACTGTATAATGTATATATATATATATATATATATATATATATATATATATATATATATATATGTATATATATATATATGTGTGTGTGTGTATGTGTGTGTGTGTGTATTTATATTACAGACATACACACACACATATATATATCTATCTATCTATCTATCTCTCTCTCTCTCTCTCTCTCTCTCTCTCTCTCTCTCTCTCTCTCTCTCTCTCTCTCTCTATATATATATATATATATATATATATATATATATATATATATATATATATATATATATGTATGTATGTATATATGTATATGTATATATATATTACAGACACACATATATCACAAATGAGAGAGAGAGAGAGAGAGAGAGAGAGAGAGAGAGAGAGAGAGAGAGAGAGAGAGAGAGAGAGAGAGAGAGAGAGAGAGAGTATATTACTGTATACTTCTACCTTCCAGGTTTGAAAATATTTATGAATAATCCAGTAATATATTTTAGTTTACTTTCTTATGGGCCAAGAATAGCCAAGTGAAGTATATTCTAATTTCATAATGGCCTAGAATAGTTCAGCAATATTTTCAATTGTAGTTTAATATTGGCTTAAATTTTATTGAGAATTTCCTATAATTCTATTCTAACGAGCCTTTGTGTTTCGACCCAACTTCTGAAGCACTCCCGAGTCTCCAACCTTTAATATTTCCTAAAGAAAAGAGCAAAGGAAGAACTCTTGAGACGATAAGCAAACTCGCTCGTTTACTAAAACACGACAACAGTATGATTTGCTTTTATCCTACTTTTGTTTGGTTGAGACTTTATCTTATTTGTTTTGCTACAAGGAGAACTACTATTTACCTTTTTTTCGTGCCATTGTAAAATGAATTCCAGTATTCTTTTTTCTTACTCCCAGGTGTTTCTATCTTTTATGTTAATGTTTGTTCCAGTAGATTTTAATGCCGAGAGCGTATTTGCTTCTCCCTTAGGAAAACTGCTACATTTCTGATATTGTGTTTTCAGTTTACCAAGTTATGTACATGGAGCCAAGTAGGTTTCTATAGACACTTTTACTCAAATGTATACTTCTTTTAATCGAGTATATATGTATCTAAAAAAGATTATTACCTTATTCATTCTACTTTGCAAAAAAATATACCTTAATTAAACATCACGAACCCTCCTGACTACGACTAAAACCGGATCAAAAGGCTGATAACCATAATTTCCTTACAATGCTCTTTGAACCAAATAAATATTATTGTGGAGTACTTTCAGCCAAGCCTATTCCTAATTCATTTCATCATCATCATCATCACCGTCTCCTCCTACGTCTATTGACGCAAAGGGCCTCGGTTAGATTTCGCCAGTCGCCTCTATCTTGAGCTTTTAAGTCAATACCTCTCTATCCATCATCTCCCATGTCCCGCTTTATACTCCTCAGCCATGTAGGCCTGGGTCTTCCAACTCTTCTAGTGCCTTGTTGAGTCCAGTTGAAAGTTTGGTGAACTAATCTCTCTTGGGGAGTGTGAAGAGCAGGCCCAAACCATCTACTTCTACCTCTCACCAAGACTCTGTATTAGTAAGCATAATTCCCAGATATTTGAATGATTCTACCTTATTAATCCTTTATCCTTCCAATGATATTTCATCTTTTATTATTATCATCATCATCATTATTATTATTATTATTATTATTATTATTATTATTATTATTATTATTATTATTATTATTGTTATTATTATTACCAGCTATGCTGAACCCCTAGCTGAAAAAGCAAGAGCCCTGTTGGAGCCCAAGGGCTCAAATCAGGGAAAAATAGCCCAGTAAGGGATTGAAACAAAGAAATAAATAAACGATATAAGAAGTACTGAACAATTAAAATAGAATATTCTAAAAAGTATTAACAAAACTAAAACAAATATCTCATATATAAAATATAAAAGGAAATTATGTCAGCCTGTTCAACATAAAAACATTTGTTGCAACGTTGAACTTTATAAGTTCTACTGATTCAACTACCCGATTAGGAAGATCATTACACAACTTGGTCACAGATGGAGTAAAATTTTTAGAATACTGGGCAGTATTAAGCCACCTGATGGAGAAGGCCTGACTATTAGAATCAACTGCATGACTAGAATTACGAACAGGATGGAACTGTCCAGGAAGATCTGAATGTAAGGATGGTCGGAATTATAAAAAATCTTATGCCACATTCAGAATAGATGATCACCAAAAATATTAAAAGACTTTCTCAATAAGCCAAATTTTTTTGTGCAAGTGAAGAAGACAGAGACCTAATGCGTTTCTCAAAAGTAAATTTACTATCGAGAATCACATCTGAAATTTTAAAAAGAGTCATACAAAGTTAAAGAAACATTATCAATGCCTGGGACCCAGATGTCGAGGACCCACTGTCCTTGACCTACTTACAATCATACTTTGAGGGTTATTAGAATTCAACTTCATGCCCCATAATTTGCACCATGCACTAATTTTCGCTACTATGCATATAACACGGGGTCTGAAATGACCTCGTGTTATATGGTTTTTCGCAAATACAAACAACGGGATCAGTGTGATATTTTGGGACAGCTTCTTTGACACAGTCCGCTAATTTATGACACTACACTGCGATGTTAAGTGTGTTTTATTAATGAGCTTACTCTTGGCTTAAAAGCATAAGTTGGCGAGAGCCGAGTAAGCATTCGGACAATGGATCTCCGTGACGTAGGTGTGACACGTATAACAAGCACTCTCTCTCTCTCTCTCTCTCTCTCTCTCTCTCTCTCTCTCTCTCTCTCTCTCTCTCTCTCTCTCTCTCTCTCTCTCTCTCTCTCTCTCTCTCTAACATAGAAACCTACCACTGGTGCATGCTCCATTCATAAAGTGTGTATATATATATATATATATATATATATATATATATATATATATATATATATATATATATAGATATAGATATAGATATAGATATAGATATAGATATAGATATATATATATATATATATATATATATATATATATATATATATATATATATATATATATGCGTTATGTGGTACTGTATATGTCATTTTATATTTGAGTGACACAACGTGAAAATAAAGGCGAAGGAGGGTAATGTGGAGGCTGATAACGAGCTAACGATCGTGAATGATGCCAAACGTAGCTATATAGTTTGGTGGTGGTGAGGGGTTCGAGGAGTAGCGAGATTTCTCTTTTTGTGAGATGGGCTTACGGCTGCAGTCCAGTAAACTCAGACGTATACGACGGTATCTCCAAGGCTGCAGAACACGGCAAACGTGATACGTTGTTGCCCCCATGGCTGCAGGAATGGTTTTGTCATGCGGCTTTTTTCCCTGTATACCATGGAGCAGTTTTGAGCAGGTATGTGTCGCTATAGCAA
This sequence comes from Palaemon carinicauda, assembly GCF_036898095.1. Taxonomy (NCBI): domain Eukaryota; kingdom Metazoa; phylum Arthropoda; class Malacostraca; order Decapoda; family Palaemonidae; genus Palaemon; species Palaemon carinicauda. Next base: position 159,136,909 of record NC_090735.1, on the reverse strand, counting down.
TATCATTGTAACCTCTTCATTAGATGATGACTGATAAGTCCCATATCTGCAGATACTCATACACTATATATACCTACCTGTACAAGGAAAAGTGAACTTATATAATGTGCCTATGCTTACTATACCACAAATGGTTTTGATTTTGTTTTACATGCAGCACCTCAAGCATACATATTCACCTATGGTGGATGGTGAAAGGATACGTATTGTTGGAGACGGATTATCTTTATTCCTGAACAGATATGCCAAAGCTTTTTTTTTAAAAAGGCGTCAAAAACAATGACGAATTTTGTTTGCAGTCCTGTTATTTCTTTTACTAACCAATAAAGCCATGGGAATAATATTACGATATTGACTCATCGCCAAACAGGCCGTATGGCAGGGTTGCGGATGTAGTGGGCATGAGCGTAATGGCGGTAAGGATGATGGTGCAGCGACAGCACAGCACCAAGCCTCAGGCCCCAACACCACCACCAACGTCAACTGTGACACCTCCCACAACCGCGACACTTCTTACAACAACTGCGACACCTCCCACAACAACTGCAAGACCTCCAACAGCTGCGATGCCTCCGACTACACCACCCATCTTCGATAGTTTCACCGCCGCTGCAATTCGTCGCAAAGTCCACACGAAGTTCGCCGCTAAAGAAGTTATAACAATAGGTTCCCTGACGAAGGAGCTGAAGATGTCATGCATCATCCTGGAGGGAACCTCAGACATGGCGGTGTGGCGACTCCTTCATAACATGGGATTCCCCTTTAAGACCTCACAGTGGAAGATGTATATGAGGAAGGAGTCCCTGGACGTCGTGTTCTGGCGGATTAGTGCTCTCCAGACACTCAGGCAACAACGGGAGAACGGTCTGCAAGTGTTTTACTTGGACGAGACGTGGTTTACCACCAGAATGCACCACAGCAAGGAATGGGTGAACAGCACCCAGCCTGCCACCAGCGACACGTACAGCCGTCAAGTGCTGCCCGGGGAAGGGGAGCGCTTTGTGGTGGTCGCTGCTGGAACAGTCGATGATTTCGTTGAAAATACGTTCCTCTGCTTCCCCACCAAGACGACCAGCGGTGACTACCACGGCGAGATGAACGGGGAGCGCTTCCTTTGCTGGCTGACATCACAGCTCCTGCCATCGCTACCTCACCCGTCGGTACTGGTGTTGGATAATGCACCATATCACAGCCAGCTGATGGAGGAGAGTCGCTGCCCCACCACGGCCAACAAGAAAGCGGATCTCATTAATTGGCTGGTGCAACATAGGCTGCTCTTCCCACCACACGCGGGAAAAGGCCTGAGCTCCTGCTCATATGCAAGAGAAACCGGCCACAACCACAATACGACGTCGATAACACCTTTCATATGTGGGGCCACAAGGTCGTTCGCTTGCCACCAGGTCATCCAAAGCTTACCGCCATTGAACAAGTGTGGGGCCACATGAAAAGATACGTGCGCTCGACCTTACACCGTTTCACCCGAGTGGACCTGCAGGGCAGGCTGAACGAGGCAAGGCAGTGTGTCACCCCAGAGGTGTGGGCGGGGCGCGCTAAGATGATCCATAAGCTTTGAGGAAGAGTACTGGTCCACGGACAACATACAACAAAGCGTTGATCCTGTCATAATAAACCTCGACAGTGATGATTAGGATGACTTATTTTTGGAAAGTGACGGAGAGTGAAATAAAATGTATGCTATATACTCATGTTTGCATCATTTGTCAAATCATAGATATCCGCTACCTGTCAAGGTCTACATTAAACTATTAAGTAAGCATCCACTTCCCTTACTTACAGCATCCACTTCCCTTATTTATAAAGCATTTGTAAGTGAATGCTTATAATAAATAATAATAATAATAATAATTGTAATAATAATAATGAATTAATAAAACATGAAATGATCACACTACTCCTCTCGCACCCACTTCCAACCCTACTCTTGGTCAAGATTCCCAGGCTGTATGTTATGAGTATTTAACGAAAAAAAAAAAAACTCATTACACGGGCCTTATTTTTATATGGATAAAGGTGAGAATTGAGAGAGAGAGAGGAGGAGAGTGAGAGAGAGAGAGAGAGAGAGAGAGAGAGAGAGAGAGAGAGAGAGAGAGGGGAGGAGAGAGAGAGAGAGGAGAGAGGGAGAGAGAGAGAGAGAGAATGCTTGTTATACGCGTCACACCTCTACGTCACGGAGATCCATTGTCCGAATGCCTACACGGCTCTCGCCAACTTATGCTTGAAAGCCAAGAGTAAGCTCATTAATGAATCACACTTGGCATCGCAGTGTAGTGTCGTAAATTAGCAGACTGTGTCAAATAAGCTGTACTAAAATGTCACATTGATCCAGTTGTTTGTATAGAAGATATTTGCGAAAAACAGTATAACAGGGGGTTTGAAATGCATAATAGATCTCTATTAATGGATTCAGCAACCCCAGATCTATATTCAGGAGATGGAATTGATGCAAAGAGAATAGCATCATCTACATATCAAACAAGCTTATTTTCTAGGCCAAACCATATTTCATGTGTGCATAGTATGAAAAGTAATGGGGCAAGAACACTACCATGAGGAATACCAGATATCATATCCCTATACTCGCTATGGTGCCCATCAATAACAACTCTTTGCGATCTATTGCTGAAAAATTCAGTAATGATGCTAAGAAACGACCCTCCCACTCTCAACTGTTTGAGTTATTATACAAGGGCCTCATGATTAACATAGTCAAAGGCAGCCCTAAAGTCAAGGCTAATCATACGAATTTCTTGACCACAATCAAGGGATTTCTGTACAGCATTGGAGATTGTAAGAAGGTCATCACATGCTCCAAGGCCTTTACGAAAACCAGATTGCAAACTAGGGAAAAAATGATTACCTTCAGCAAACCTATTAAGACGTTTTTCCAAAAGATGTTCAAAACTTTGGATGATATGGGAGTTATGGAAACTGGGCGGTAATCAGTTGGACTTGACCTACCAAAAACACATTTACATAGTGGAGTAACATTACGAATTCTCCAACAAGCGCTAAAACTTCTTCTTGCTAACGTGCGCAAAATAACAGATAACCTTGGAGCTAAGGAATCTGCTGTCTTTATAAAAAAAAAAAAAAAAAAAAAAAAAAAAAAAAAAAAAAAAAAAAAAAAACAAAGGAAAATACCATTTGCGTCTACACTTCTATAAGCATCAAGATCCATTAGCAGAGCTTTAATTTCACTAAACCGAAAAGCTAAACTAGCTAGTTTAGCCTCAGGAAAAGAAGGAATAAGGAAGTTAGAGTTTCTCATTACTCTGCTTACTGTAAAACACATCTACCAAAAGGGTTACCCTTTCCTTTGGACAGTGAGTGACAGAGCCATCTAGTTTAAGTAAAGGAGGAACTGTTGCATATACACCAAAGAGTGCAAGTTTAAGGGTAGTCCACCACTTATGCTCCTGGGTGGTAGCAAAAAGGGTTTCTTTTATGGTTAAATTGTATTCTTTTTTAGTTGAAGCATAAACTCTCTGATCAAAACCTCTAAGCTGAGTATAGTTATTCCAGGTCAAATCTGATTTGTTACCCCTACAAAGATGATAGGCCTCCTGCTCCTCCAAGTAAGCATGTCTACAATCATCATTGAACCATGGTTTACCTTTCATTCGGTTCCTTAGCACACGAGAAAGGATACGCCTATCAATTATGTTGACTAGATTCTCATTCAAAGGGACAACAGGATCAACACTGCTATACAATTGTGACCAATTCAAGCCCAATTGATCATGCAAAATCCCACCCCAGTCTGCTTGAGATTTAATTTAAATCTTCCACGAGTATGATACATTAGGGACAGGCTGCTTAGTCTTCACTTCTAATGAAATCAAGGCATGATCAGATGTCCCAACTGGAGAACCAACCTTACTTGTTATAACGCCAGGGAAGTCTGTGTATACTAGGTAAAAACAGTTACCAGACCTGTGAGTAGCTTCACTTAGGATTTGCAAACAGCCTGATTCAGAGGCAAAGTCTAAAGCTCCTAAGCCATGCCGATCGGTAAGAGAAACTGAATCTAACCACTCCCTATGGTGAGCATTGATATCACCAACAAAAACAAAAGTGGCCTTTCTATCATCTTATTGTATCTTAGTCATAATGGTAAGAAGACAATAGAAGATAGAATCATCCATGTCTAGATTCTAGTAAATCGAACACAAATAGAAGTTGTTATGCTTGCCACAAACTTTTATTACCAGAATCTCATAACATCCTTATTCATAGCAAGACTTATGAGGAGCAGGGCAATCAATCTTTATATACATCGCCATTCCCCTGTCCTTAGGGATGGCATTGCGTTTCAACATTATTGGTTTCTTAAAACCAGTTATAAGGAGCTCAGATGAGTGCCTCGTATTAGAAACTAAAGTTTCTGGTCACAAAAGAATATTATACTGTCTGGAAGCAACTTTAAGGTCTTGAATATTTGCATAAAGACCACGAATATTGCAATAAAGTAGACGACATTGAAGAATTCTAGGACGTACTGGTCCTGGATTTTGCTCAATGTCTCCAGAGAGCATAAGAATTAATGGTACTACAAAAGATACATCATACTTAAAAACTAGATTAACAAGAATGATAACGAAAGCAATATGTACAGAAATGTAAATAAAGTGATGATCAAACTCATAGACTATGTAAAAAAAGTCGTAAAAACTGGTCAACATGGAGGAGCCGATACACCATGCAAGACTACATACCCTCCAGCATAGCCAATTCAACTGAAGAGAGGACAATAAAGATGGTTTGAAAAAAAAAAGAATCAGATAAGGAAAATACAACTTCTTCATAAACCACCAGGCCACCAGGGTCTTTCTATTAAGCCTGCCTAACATGCCATTTCCGAAAAAAAAAAAAAAAAAAAAAAAACAAGTGTAAGAGAAAAATAACATAGAAAAGTGTGCTAGAATGCACCCTCAAGCAAGAGGGTATCATCTCTGTGTTCCTTCTATTTATCTTCAGCCTGAACTCATGTCCTATTTCATGCATTCTGGTGAGGAAGCATTGCAAATCCTGCGGTGTTCTACTAATAAGGACAGCGTCATCAGCATACTCTAGGTCAGCTAAATTCCTATTACTGATCCAATCCAATCCTTCTTTACCATCCCCGACTGTTCTATGTATTATAAAATCCATGAGTAGGATAAACAACATAGGTGACAACACATTCCCTTGGAGTACTCCACTGATTACTGGAAATTCATTTAACCAGACTTCACTAACATTAACTTTACTCCTTCTATGCTTATGAACAAATCTAATCAAATTTACATTTTCAATAGGAACTCCATAATAAAGCAGTTACATAATTTTATCTACTGTATGATACATTTCACATGCTTCACAAAATTTATATCATGATATACACAAAATAAACGAAATAAAATCAGTTATACAGTAATTCCAGTGAAATCGAATCCCGTCGTAATAACTTTACTGAAATTTTATCAAACTGAATTGAAAGATGTTGAATACTTTATTTTATAAAAGGAGTTTATCATTCAATTGCAAAACTAGAACAAAGGGAGTTAGTAAAACCCTAGTGATACGTTGCATGAAAAACTCCAATGAATTGATACCCAGCAGTCCCACAGTACACTAAAATTCATTTAGTTTTCCACCGAATATAAATTATGAAAGACTAAAAGAGAATAATAAACAGCAGGCGAGGAGGTACCCTATATAACCCAAGGCTGACGAAAGGAAAATATTACACAAACTTGGTTAATTTCAAAGTGAAAGGATTATGATGATCCAATGAACGTTCAAGAAGACGCATAGCTCTAAGAATATTTTCATAATAGGTATGATATCAATAATAAGACAATCTAAGTTTCACCGCTTAACATCTTTATACATTCATCGTCAGTTATAGTTTAGCCAATGCGCAAATGTAAAGCAGGTCCATCACGCAAGCGGATATATACAGAGATACGAACACATACACGTAAGCATGCACGCACGCGCACACACACAACATACATAAATATATGTATATATTTAGATATATATAAACATCTAATTTATTTATTTATCTATTTATTTATTGATTTACTACTGTACACAACCCATAGAAAATGGCGGCTAAATATTTAGATAGATATGCACACACACGCACACACACCCCTCTCTCACCAGGTTATGACTACTCCCTATACACCTTGCCGGAGGGTCGGGAATTGCTGAGCGTAACCAGAAATATATATATATATATATATATATATATATATATATATATATGTGTGTGTGTGTGTGTGTGTGTACCTATATATATACAGACATATATATATGCATATATATGTATATATATATATATATATATATATATATATATATATATATATATATATATATATATATATATATATATATATATACATATATATGCATATATATATATATATATATATATATATATATATATATATATATATATATATTGCCAGACAATTGCTCTTCATCATATGCGGGATATATGTGAGTGACTGTGTGTATAAATCTGCATTTACCCATGGCTGTTCTTGTTCAAGTGCATTCATGCAGTTGTAGACAATCTTTTCCTAAATCTAGTTGTAATGATTATCTGTAAGATAGTCAGTTGTCTTGGAAACTTTCATTGATCCGTCAATAAAAGTTTTCAAGAAATACAAGAGTTTATGACATATCTTGATGTCAATGGTAAGAAGAATCTCTCTCTCTCTCTCTCTCTCTCTCTCTCTCTCTCTCTCTCTCTCTCTCTCTCTCTCTCTCTCTTGTATTTCTTTGAAAGATATTTGGACTAATACTTCATCCCTCTCATATTGTGGAGTTATTGGGGGAAGTAAAACTCAAACTTTTTCAAACTCTAGGCAATATAGTTGCTCAAGCGAATAGGGTTTGGATTACTGCTGCGAGTCAAAAGCAACTTTTTCTCCGTCTAGTTTGACAGATGTTTGCAAGGGTTTACGGTTTTTACTGTCCCTTGCCTTTGAGGATTTGGTGGTTTCAAGGAGCTGCCGTAGGGCAGAGTGACTGAAGTTATTTCTCCGTCTGATGTCTTTCAAGTATAATCTTGGTCCACCATCTCACTGTTTATTTATTTATTTATCCATTTCTTCAAATTTTTATTGATATATTTACCTATTTATTTATTTATGTACTCATTAATCTATTTATTTATATAATCCTTTTAGTTTACTTCTATCCACATTTTTTATATTCATTAGTTTCTGATTACAATACACCGAGTTATTCTAGATTGTTAATATTTCTATTCATTGTTGGTCTTTATGGTATCCTTTGGAAAATCTATAACCACAGACTGGTGAATGATCTATTATAATTTTTTTTTTTTAAACCCTTACTTCAGACTGTATGAGACTAACGTGGGCAATAGCAGGATCTTTGACACTGTGGTTCTTTATCTTTCATTTTCATTTTAGTTTATCGATCGCAAAATGTCTGATGCATAAAAGATTAGAGTTAAATGTTCTGATTAAATTTCTAGTAGACTTAAGCCTATAGATATGACAACAACATTGGCCTTATTCTGCACATTGCATTTATCAGAAGAGTATGAATGTTAACTGTGATATCATTATGTCCCGTATATAAAAATTCAAGGTCAAGGTAAGAGTATCTAACCACAGAGTAGAGAAGGTGTGGCAGACAAACAGATGGTCCTGACAGTTGGAAAGACAGGGACATTGTAAGAAGTTTCGGACGGCATATTAAGACAAAAATTATGATTTCATATTTTCTAATAATTCACTGTGGTTTCATAATCATAATCACGTTGTTAGTTATTTTCATACTTTTATGAATATTTGATAATTAATTCAGTCAAAAACCGATTATAACAGACATATGACCTAAGAGCTCCACATTACGAAGCTTTGACTAATTTAGATAACTGGTAAGCATAAATATAAATTCTCTGGAAATATTATTACCAAAATATTTATAGAACTTTGATAAAGATATGGATAGGTCCATAAATTTTTGAGAGAGGATATTCTTATAATAGTCTGTGCTAATACACGAAACACCATTGAAATTAAGAAATTTTTTTCTGTTATAGATGTTACATATTCTTTTCTTTGTATTTGGAGGACAAAAATTGTTTCCACTTTCCTTCCTCTTCTTTGAAAGTATTGTCATTAAAAAAAGAAGAAAACTTGAATACAAATTAAAGATTACAGGAAGAAGCTACAGGATATCCATGTGAGTTGATGTGAAATTGATGTTGTAATGAAAATGTTCTTACTTCTAGAATTTCTTATCTGAAAAACCAAAGGTAAACCATAGTCGCTCACAACCCCTTATTGTTATATGATCTAAATTATTCAAGTTTTCGACATACCTTGATGGTGAGTTAGAAATATTATCTTTCTGATATTCCCAACAGGGATTCTTAGACATCAACTTATGCCAGGAGTGGAAGATATCATAAACTGAGGGTAGAAAATGAATCAGACCGAACCAGTATCCCTGAATGAGAGTAGTTGACCCTTGTAAGTAATTTTTGGGTAAAATATCTTTAACAGCTTATATTTACTGGAATGAAAAAAAAAAACTTATTTTAGAAGAAATATATAAGATAGCTTTATGAAAATTTCTTTTCATTCTTGGTAGAATATATTTAACAAAACCCAATAGCATGAATTTACTTTATTCTACGATAAAAAAACAGATTTAAGAAGAAATGAAGCTTCTGGATATACGCTCCTTGTAGGATGCTTCAAGAGTAGGGAGAATTTAGATTTACAACAAGTTTTTTTTACTAAATATATTTATAAAAGTCTCTTTATTATTCTTGGTACATTATCTTTAATAAGTCTCAGCAGCTCATATTTACTGGAATCTACGAAAAAACGCATTTCAGAAGAAATGTATAAAATCTCTTTAGACTCCGTCTCATACTATTTTTAGGCATTTTCCTAAAGTTTGAATGTTTACAGTGTGTTATTTCAATTAGCAAGTCATGGTTCGAGGCTATAGCAGCTGACAAAAAATGAGTATAAACAGGTCTTAAATTTTGGAAGACGAGACCCCCACCAACCAAAAAAAAAAGAAAAAAGAAAAAAGTTAGCTGATTTCATTAGTCGCCACTCGGACAAAAATCTTTAATTCCTAGAAAGCTAATTAAACCTCTTAAACACTTGAAATTGTGCCTTAAAGGGATGATATCGAGATTTTCCCTGAAAAATGAATCTTCGAGTAATATTTGATAGAATATGCAAATTAAACATCCATTTAGAGTCCAAAATTAGCTTTAACCTTCATAATAATGATAGAACAAATTTGATAGCCGATATACATTATGGCACACATACACGCACACGCACACGCACACACCCACGCACACGCACACGCACACGCACACGCACACGCACACACACATATATATATATATATATATATATATATATATACATATACATATATATACATATATATATATATATATATATATATATATATATATATATATACATATACATATACATATATATATATATATATATATATATATATATATATATATATATATATATATATATATATATATATATATATATACATATATATACATATACAT
>NC_090735.1:159112290-159114790 GCF_036898095.1 Palaemon carinicauda | reverse complement strand
GTCCTATTTATTCATCTTATTTTTTTTTTAAAGATTAAGATTCGCAGATAGATATGATGAATTTCAAAATATTGCAATGTTCTTTAGAAAATTATATGAATTTATATTTGTAAAAATCGTATGGGCAATTATATCCATCTCTTAATCTAATATGCTCTACGGCGTATTGAAATCCTATTGTAGTTAATATTTGTCCATCACTTCCTTTTTAAAACCATTCATACTCTAAGAAAAAAAAAGATTGTAAGTGAAATATTTTCTACAACTTAGAGAGAGAGAGAGAGAGAGAGAGAGAGAGAGAGAGAGAGAGAGAGAGAGAGAGAGAGAGAGAGAGAGAGAGAGACCTACTTCGATATAATAAAGCAACTCGAAAATTTAATTCCCCGCTAATGATCTATTTTCTTTCCAATTCACAGTTTCCTCGACCTATCCATTACAGCAATTTTCCATTTCCAGGAAAGTTTCGTGTTTTGAATAACAGGTAGAACACTTCGAACTCATAATAACTCTTCGGAGAAAAATAACTGAAAGAATAAATTTAACGACGACAAGTAAATTTAGTCCGACTATTTTTGAAAATCTGGTTTCTTTAATAAATATTAGCTCTTATTTTCATATCTTTTGCTAGGTTGGCTTTTAAAGACCTGATTGTCTTTTTTGGCTATTTCTATTTCTATGAGGAATGTGTTAATAACTCATAAATTATATTGAATTAAAAAAAATCGAGTCAGTAATAATTGATTAGAAACGAGAATAGCATTTGGCTTTTTTTTTTTTTTTTTTAGCACATATCGGATCATTTTAACGTATTTCGTATAAGACTGCAGTCTTTAATCATTAAATCTATCAACTATTTCTATTCAATTAAATAGCTGCAAATATTATTGATACGTAACTCGTCGAAAACTTAGAAAATAAAAGTATTCTGGAACATCAAAAAAGAAGTGGAAAATTAAACAAAGTATTAGCTGAAAAACTTTAAGTCTTAAATGAAGAAAACATAAAAGTTTAGCGAGATAAAAGTTTTGGAGGGAAAGCACATTCTTTTTTCTTTGACCCACTAATGCAATTATATTTTATATTCCACGAAGAAAAATTATGCTGTATTCAGAAATGGAAATAAGAATTATTGAGATAGAAAAAAATGCCTTCTATCATATAGAAAAATTATCCTTTTTATCGTTAAAATATCAAGGCTTTCCTTATATTGTATACATAGATACTTAATAAAAAGGAGGCTTCCACACAGTTTGGCTTGATGTCAGATGTTTGTTAGTATAAATGATAAGTTATTTATCGGTAGATTAAAATTACTACGTTCCAACCGCCGGGATATATACAATAAACTATGTATATATATATTTATATATATATATATATATATATATATATATATATATATATATATATATATATATATACATATATTCACACACACACACACATATATATATATATATATATATATATATATATATATATATATATATATATATACACATACATACATATATATATATATATATATATATATATATATATATATACACACACACATATATATATATATATATATATATATATATATATATATGTATATATATATATATATATATATATATATATACAGTATATACGTGTATATACATACATGTATATTACAGATGTAATCTTCCTCAGCACGAAGATAACTTAATCTATAGTAGTCTACATAAGGAAAATTGGAAGTTGTGTACATGTAGAAATGCTCAACAGTTTCGTCCGCCAATGGACCTCTTCTTGGAGCGCTTATTATACAAAGAAATATTACACACGTTTGTACATACAGGAAAGGCTTAAAATCATAAAAAAAAAAAAAAAAAAAAAATTATACTATTACTACCCAACAGGCAAAAGTCACTTAACATGGGGATAAAACTAGTAAAAGTTGAAATTACAAATTAACATGAAAACAAGTAATGTAATGTTTGACAAGCACCCAAGTAAATACAACAAGCCAAAAAAAAAAAAAAAAAAAAAAAAAAAAAGGAAAGAACTATTGACAAACATTTTCAAGTTTGTACTGACACTTTATACTGTGTAAGATAAAAGGATCCAATTTATATATGCCTGGAGATAAATTAAAATTCTTATTCCTACTATAAAATATACATGTTGATTCAATGACATTCCTCTCTATAAAATCAGTATTCTTGAACAAAATTTGTGAATGTTGCCAATCTACTGGATAACTACATATATTATTATGTAGACAAATGGCATTACTTTTGTTGTTTGTTCTTATATTATACTTATGGTTTAAAATTCTTTTATCTAATGATTTTCAAGATTGTCCAATATAAAAATGTCCACATAAACATGGTATCTTATAAACTATACTCTCATCACTGTCAGGTGTGTTGCAAATTAGATTTTTGCCAATAGTATTACGATAAGAAAATGCAGTAAAAATCCCCAAAAATCTAAGAGGAGCGATTACAGACTCAAAATTGGGGCGAAT
>NC_090735.1:159089790-159094790 GCF_036898095.1 Palaemon carinicauda | reverse complement strand
ATTCCGTCTCTGATAACAATAAAATAGATGTAATAGTGTTTACTTACAACAAGACTTAAATATGAGTGTTCGTGCGAAGGAGTCTTTAAAGACATCAGGTAATATCATAGCTTGAGCAAATAACTGAGATTTGAATTTGAATGAAGTTATTTTTTCATACTTCATAACTAATATTAGCCATTAAATGGTGATTAATCGCTCCTTAGATAACTTTTATATTCAATATTTGAACACAGCTGTATATTATCATGTACTGGATAATACCTCAGGTCTAGTAAATATGGTTGGAGCTTTCGACATTTACAATATTAGTATATAACAATAACATACATATTAAGGGAGGTAAAGGTATACCATATCAGTACACACACCGTATTTCTACGTATTTTCAATTTTTATACTGGAAAAGATATAACAAAATTAAAACCTGAAATATCTGTTATAGGTGATGTTTGCTGTTTTCTCGGGCGCTCTGGGTAAAGAAGTTTTATCTTTAATTTTCCTGTTTTCAGATATGCCATCGTTGAAAAATCAAATCAAAGGGATAAAAGCCTTTGAAATTCCATTTGGCCGAAACAAGTTACAATGCATAACAGCTGACAATGAACATATTTGTTTGTTCTTCTCTTTCTTGCTTAGACAAACTCCTTTTTTACCGTCACATCATATTTGGAACCTTATGTGCAAAAGTGAAAATCACATTAAATTGATATTCAAAAGTCTTGGGAGGTCACATTTGAATCCCATAGCTTCCAATGGCCTTTAATTGAAAATTTGAGCTTTTATTTACCATTTTTTTAATGCTTATTATGTATATTCATACTGATCATGCTGCGAGCAAATGTTACCTCTCTTTTGAACACTATCGAAGAAGAACTGTGGACAGTAATTTATCGTAATTTTTCCTTCATGCTCATTAAAATCAAAGGAACGTTTTTATCAGCATGATGTCCTTTTCAATATGTTCCTTTCATAAATGTTTAGATTCACTCACCCAGACACTGACATACTCACACGCACACACACATATATATACGCTCGTGTATATACATATATATATATATATATATATATATACGTATATATATATATATATATATATATATATATATATATATATATATATATATATATACGTATATATATATATATATATATATATATATATAGATGTATATATATACATATATATATATAAATATTTATATACATGTATATATACATATATATATATACACACATACACACACACACACACATATATATATATATATATATATATATATATATATATATATATATATATATATATATATATATATATATATATATATGTGTGTGTGTGTGTGTGTGTGTGTGTGTGTGTTGAAGCTCACTAAAATATAAATTCTATACCAAAATTGGCACAATCTCACCACATTATGACCACATTTATTTTACAAAAAATAAATAGTAGAAAGGTATCAAAACAATAAGTTTTTAAACCATTGATTAATAATATTAGTTCTTTTGGCGTTGGTTTGCCAGCGTTACTCTTCTGTGAAATATTACTTAAATTATTATAGTCAGTTAGCAATAAAAACTTGATGGGATCTTTTATTATCATGAGGGATTCTCTTCGTTTTTCAAAATTTTGTTTCAATTGATATAGTTTGTACATGTATGTGTGTGGCATAGGCTTATAAAAGTTTATGTTTTGTGTGTACGTTGGTATCAAAATGAATGTCTTTTTACCTTCAAAATAACCATGTCGTATTGCATCTGGGAGATGTACTTTTTATGCAAACTACTCAGAAGGATATAAAAACTCCTGTAGAAGAAAGGTAAAGAAAAGATATCTGATTTTACTATTATATTTCACGATCTAAACACATTAAATAGCATAAACTGAAAAAAAATTGGCGATAACTTAATTTTTTAAATTATTCTATATTCGAAATCTTTTTCCCATGAACCGTTTTCCCCAATTTACTAGTTTTCCCATCTGACATTTTTTTATAAATTTCATATGCCTACATATTTTTCTCGTCAAACTATCCTTAGTAGGAATAAATCTTCATGTTGTTAATGTAGGGAAAACTAAAGTCTTATTTTTCTTTCATTGAGGCCCTTTGCGTCAATAGGCGTAGGAGGAGATAATGATGATGATGCTGATGATGATGATGATGAAGGTGATGATAATTATAGTGATGATGATTTCTCTTTCATGCAAATTTATCGATGCTTTAACTACCATAAACAGATGCTGATCACATTAACCCTTCACGTATTCAAAGGTTATTCCTTCTATTTTAATACCCAATTTTTCTGCTTGAATATTCTTATTTAGGACACTCTCTCCAGGGGACCTCCTGATTTGCCCCTTTCAGACCTCAGCTCGTCCATCATCCTGACATCATCTGAGTGAGACTCCGTCTTCCATCATCCCTACAAAAAACGTCGGTCACGTCATCCTTAGGTTTTCCATTTATTAAGCAATCCATTAACCTTAGTAAGATTTTTTTCTCGTTCATTCTTGATATTCCTGAAATCTTTTGTTAATAATAAATCCATACTTTATTGGATGAAGTCCTTCGATCTATCTTTTATTTTGAACATTTCTCTTTTATAACTTGTCCTTATATTTTAGCTTTATAACATATTAACCGGCCACAACATTTTATAAAATTGATTTTTCCTCTCATATATCATTATTTTTTTACAAACATCAGCATCCATTATACTCAATCACTGCAACGGTCCCTCTGCGCCGTAAATAATGTTTGTATTTTTTTACATAGGAAATAATTACATTGATTTATTAGTTACTAATTTTCAGCAACCTTTTAACGACTCAATATTTCTTTAGTTCTTCTCTGCGAAATGATTTGCTGCTTTCTACGACATTATTAATCAGAAATGATGTTAAGTATTAATCCCTCGTAACACATTTAAGTATTGTCAGGCCGATAAAACATATAGCCTACTCATTGCGCATTTGCAGTAGTAGTAAAACGTATGGCACCATTGTCTCAACCCGTAAAGCATTCCGTTTCACTACCCTCCTTTGAGTGACAAGGTTTTATTATGTGGTATCCCACGGACCGAAAGAACAATCGTCTCTTATCTCAGAAGCAAATCGGTGGGGACATTGATGACACGTAATGTGAGCACCGAGTTTAACCCGCTCTCATAGAATGATAGATCTCCTGAGTGGTTATTAATTTTACCTGGTGAGCCACCAGTAACCAATACCTGGGTCCTTCTGGTCTTAGCATGGGCAGAGAGAGGCGTGGGTGCTGATCAGATAAGCTTGGTTCATTGAAAAATAAATGATATCTCAGTGACCACGCCTCTCTGGCTTATATGAACACCATTTAAGGAGCTTCTTTGTTGTCCTAGAAGCCCCTCCTTCTCCATGGGATGCTAATCCCTAGCAAATTGTGTCTCTGCTTGGGAAGACAATTCATCGGCGTTCTAAGCACACCAGCATTGCTGAGGGAAGCGGTGACATATTATGTAGTGCCATTTTATGTTTTTGCCTTGAATTGTAAAGTGGACTTTATACAGACATAACCTCTCACATTCAGTTACACATAGACACACACGCACACACATTATATATATATATATATATATATATATATATATATATATATATATATATATATATATATACATATATATATAAGAATGACATATACAGTAATGAGAATGTCAGATAATAGATAGACATTAAGAATTACAGAATAGGCCTCTAAGGACAGCAAAAGAAGCAGATGATGGATGAGAAGACGATGGATTTACGAATTATATATATATATATATATATATATATATATATATATATATATATATATATATATACATATATAGATATATTTATATTAAATACATATATATATTTTATATATACATATATATATATATATATATATATATATATTTATATATATATAAATATATACATTCTTGCGAAGCTGGTCTAGTGCAGATTAAATACAGTAGTTTAATAATGATTTTATTTATATTTTATTTGTGCATTGTAGAGAGGATAGCCAGCTCTAAGGACAACGTAAGTATATTATGTAAATTACGTAAGACCTTCGTCGTTAATTTCATTGTATATGTTATTCAAGTTAGTATTTGTATATTTACATTATTTTTGGGAATTGAATTTTATATTTCATGTATTTTTGTTACGAAGTCTTACGTAAACTGTTTGAGAGTGTTATGTGATCCTAAACGATAGGTATAAGGGCTTATGTAATGTTCTTTTATATTTTATGAGGTATTGCATCATGTTTGTAAGATAATATGCAATATACAACGTGCTTTGGAAAATTCCCAAAAAACTTAGTGATAGGATGTTATCTTTTTTTTTATTTTTGAGACAAAGGGTGGGCGGAGCTAGCTGACTGAGAGAGCCTTCTGGCGTTGTGTGAATACAAGTTCGAATGAGCGATACTTGGTAATTCTGATGCCTTTGCCTGGCACCCCCCACGTTTCCCAGTTCTTCGGGAAGTTTCAGGAAGTAGCCAAGTTTCATATATAAGGCGTCACAATGGTTAAATAGACAGATAGAGATTTGCCTTACGACAGTCATCTTCCCCTCTCTCCCTGTTGCACGCAGGTCAGAGTATTGTTTTGGAAGTTTTCAGTACCTATAATGTGTTCTCACCACAGTGAATTTGTGCCCCCGCATATATCGTGTGTAGAGTTTTTGTAAACGGCCCTGTAAGAAGGTAAGGTATTTGTATTGTGATCTGGTTATCTATTTTTGTTTAAGTGTCATACATAAATATTTTATTCAGTTTTAATTTCAAGTGAAACAAGTGATTGTATAATTTTCATGAATGTTATTTCTTTTTCTTCGTCTGAGATTTATTCAGATATATAGTTCAAGTCAAGTTAATATATAATTTTCAGATTGTAACATTTTTGACTTAATGTAAGTTTTGATCAGACTTAACATTTTGAATGATTTATTTTGTTATTACGTAAATTCTGTTCAAAGAGTT
>NC_090735.1:159072290-159087290 GCF_036898095.1 Palaemon carinicauda | reverse complement strand
CCAAGATGTTTCTTTGTAGCAGGTTTCTACTTTTATTTTATTTTATTGCTCTGTAGGAAGGTGAAGTCAGACATAATTATTGAAAGAAAATGTTCAATTTGAGTTATCGTGCATGCGTTGAAAGTATATATATATATATATATATATATATATATATATATATATATATATATATATATATATATATATATATATATATATATATATATATATATATATATATATATATATATATATATATATTATGGATGTTGTGATAAGAGAACACTTGTCATTATAAACTGTATAATATTTAGTTTATTTGTCATCGAAAAGAACTTCGATATTAATATAAATTTCTCGTCAATAACAAAAATATAAGACCATTGAATTTAATCTCTAACGCAAGCCTTGTTCCAGTTTTTACCTTTTAATTAAGAATAAATCCTTTGGATAGTCCTTTTATGGTTTAGCCGTAATATTCAAACTTTGGTTGAAATTACTTCTCACTTCGTTTTGGACTTTAATGTTTGAGTCAACACCGTTCTTGTTTACCACCAAGCTCAGCTCTCCGCTTAGCTGGCAAAAGTAAACATTTACATGGTATACTTTACTTTAGGATTTAAGGCCTTTAGAGGGGCGAGTATACCGTAAGGATGATTCATTTCTCTTTTTAAAAAAATCCAGAGATTAAACTTGGTTAGATATACATGCATGGAGAAAGATAATGTAAATATCCGAATATTACTATCCAACTTGAACCTACTTTGTAGGACGATTACATCCAAATTATCTGTTTCTATATTTATGAAATTTTCCTTTTCTTAAGAAGTGTATTTATCCGTTCCGTAATGACTTCACTCTTCTTTCCCCAGTGCAGTACCCTTTATCCACTATGGTATTAAATAAATATATACATTTGATTTCTTTGACTTTGCTTTATAATATCGTCTTTCTTTTGAATTTTCTCATTCTTGATTTTTTATCGATATTTCTTTTGACTGGTTATGATCATTGATGTTACTGGTAGAGGGTACTATACGTTTCATATATTCAGATATTTGGTCTTTTATTGTTGGAAACTAAGCAAATTAAACGATGTGTAATGATTCATGATCCCAGCACAGAGGTATTGCTGCCCATATCTAGAGAGAAATTACCTATAAATACTGCACTCGAACATTGAAGTTTATATGGAAAAATGGAAGGTGCAATGTTAGATCTCTAAATTGCTGACATTCACACCTAGAGGTCCTTTGAATTGCATGAAGAGAAATTCCCTTTTAAAATTCACTTTTGATTTAAAAACTTTTACTTCCTTCTGCCTGCAGGTTTAGTATGAATACATTTTGAAGCCATAATTAAAGAAAATTCATATATTTCATGATATCATAGTTATCACACTTCAATGGTTTTAGATCACTGATGACTAATTAACAACATTCATTATTAATGAAGAAAGAAGTAGAATTTCTCCAATATTATTTCATCATTATCATGACCCAATTCGTGCTGGGCAACCTCCTTTCTTCAATAATATTTCATCATTATACATGATCCAATTCATGCTGAGTAACTAGCTGCTTTCGTAATCAATACCTGTAAGAAAAAATATGAAACGCGTTTCGAAATTCAAAAGATTGCTATGAAATCCTTGCTTGATTCAGGATAAGAATTCGTGTAATCTAATGAGCTCTGTAATTAAGAACTAGTTTTGACTTGAAGAGAGAGAGAGACTTTTTCTTTAAATCTTTTTGCAGATCAATATTTCTCTGTGCTATAAATATATGCATTAAGAATTTATTACGAAGATTTTAGAAAAAGAATGTTAATATTTAAAAAAAAAGAAAAAAGAAAAAAAAAATGTTTCATTAGCGCAGGAGACTGGTAGCTCTAAAAGGAAATATATTTCCAATTACTAACAAAGACTTTCCTACTACTAGATATTATTATAATTATTATTATTACTACTACTACTACTACTACTACTACTACTACTACTACTACTACTACTACTACTACTAATAATAATAATAATAATGATAATAATGACATATTATATCTAAAATTTTCCATTGAAGTATCTCTATAAAATATAAAATACGATGCGGTAAAAAAGGATCAGGGTAAACAGCTCTGGAATAACATTGTAAGGGTAGACAAGGTGATACAAGACAACAAAAAAGAGCGTGCTACTTAAAAAAGCACATGTATTGAGGGAAATGATGGATTCTTAAGCAAACTAGATGTAACACTTCTAGAACCCGACACTATAAAGCACCAGTCTCTGTCCCGTGATTAACTGAAGAAATATATATATATATATATATATATATATATATATATATATATATATATATATATATATATATATATATATATATATATATATATATATATATATATATATATATATATATATATATATATATATAACACTGATGCTCATAAATCTACTACATGAACTAATACAAACAATAAGTCTATGTTACTACAATAAATTAAGATAATAAAGTAAGGGCAAACTATGAGTATGTTCATTTGGGAAAGAATGTTGATATACCACTTTTGAAAAAAAATAATGATATGTCTAGTACACTTTACTTTTAAGTAGGAACGTGGTTGATGTCTTGACTGAGGTTTATTCAAGAAATGAAAGAAAAAACAAAGGTAAAATAAATTCACCAGATTTTTTTTGTATCCTTAAATCAACTATTCTTGTCAAAATATGAAAATTCACGAAACTGATGCAATTAAACTGAAGAATACTAAAACTTGATATATACTTTACACATAATTCAATTGAAATAGAATATACTTTGCTTAATGCATTTGATATCTGACTTTTGTTTTTATATCATATTTTACCCAATAAAGTTGCCTTTGTAATAGATAAATTCTTAATGTGCTAGATTAAAGAATAATGTCTACTGTAGTAAGCTTCTTACAATACCTTAGATGAGCAATTATAAACATTTGAGTTTTTTGTATGCTGACAATCATTTATCAAATAATGATGATGCATGAAATAATTATAGTAACAAATGATAAAAATATGAGCATATACATGCATATAAACTTAAATGCTTACATATATATATATATATATATATATATATATATATATATATATATATATATATATACATATATATATATATATATATATATATATATATATATATATATATATATATATATATATGTATATATATACACATATGTATGTATATAAATCTGTATATTATATATATATACAGTATATGCATTTACACACCCATATATATATATATATATATATATATATATATATATATATATACACATATACAAGTATATATATATATATATATATATATATATATATATATATACATATATATGTATATATATAAATTTATATATATATATATATATATATATATATATATATATATATATATACAGGCATATATATATATATATATATATATATATATATATATATATATATATATACATATATATATATATATATATATATATATATATATATATACAGGCATATATATATATATATATATATATATATACATATATATATATATATATATATATATATGTATATATATATATATATATATATATATATATATATATATATATATATATATATATATATATATGGGTGTGTATATGCATATACTGTATATATATAATATATAGATTTATATACATACATATGTATGTATATATATATATATATATATATATATATATATATATATATATATACGTGTAAGATATCAAATCCAATGAGGTATGGATAGTATGAACATCAACTACATGCTGTGGTAGAAAATTATCAGACTAAACTGCTATGGGTCTACAGTATAAGGACAGACAGGGTAATACAAGAACACCGATCATACGTCACTCTGATCGACAAGACAACGAAAAAGGTAGCAGTCATAGATGTTGCAGTTATGTGGGACTTAAGAGTGGAAGATTAGGGAGGTGGGGTGTGTGTGGGGGGGGGGGGGGGGGGGGGGGAATAGAGATCCTGTAAGGCAAGTTAGCCTTAGGGCTTCTAAGAAGTTTATCGTAAATAGTATTGCCTTTTTCCATTTCATCATGAGTTTTACCGAATATCTCCTGATGTGTATTAATTAGAAGAATTATTTATCAAATGTGTAAAATAAATACCAAACACTGATGAACAAACATTCTTGTGACCTCACATAGAAGTTAACTCCTCCGCAGAAGAATCTTTAGTCAGTTCCTCATAGACAGAAAAATCAATCAAGGGTGACATAACAATAATCTATATAAAATATCAGTGTCTAAATGAACTTTGATAAAGAATTATAAAAAGAACACATGATCGTTACACTGTTGGCAACGTAACTGGAAATGGTATATAGGGAAATCATAAAAAAATATATAAGAAACTTTAAACAAATATGAGCTCATTTAAAAAGAATGAGAAAAGGATAACAAAATTTGTTTAAAGAAAAAAATAATAAAAAGAAACAGCAACGACGAAAGGATAACAAGGTTTTGTTTTGAAAACATCAGTGCTGGGTAAGAGCCTTGAAGAAAGGAACGAGAAATTTATAAACACTAGCACCAAACTAGCCTTGAAAAGAATAAATATTAAACAAAAACAAGTGTATATCGGTGAAACTCTCGTTAGACCAAGGCTCGTTAAAATAAAGGAATTTTTGTTGTAAAGTTTTTTGCATAATAAAAGGAAAAAGAAAATTGAACTTCTATAAAATAAGAGATAATCAAAATTAATGGCTTACTATTTTTTAGGTAACCTGAGGGCGATATCATATAAGAAAAAATAATTATCGTTCATGATAATCATAGGAAATGTCATCCCCCACGAATATGTAAGTATAGGAATTTTCTTTCTTGTATATCTTAAATTTTCATTATTTTTTTAATATCTCCGAGTAATAATAATAATAATAATAATAATAATAATAATAATAATAATAATAATAATAATAATAATAATAATAATAATAATAATAATAATAATAATAATAATAATAAATGCATTTAGAGTTCCAGGTGATAGCTTTTTGGTCTTACCTCGGCTACTCTGACTTTTGTCCGATTAAGTCCATAGATTTTGGGAGATACAGAAAATGTTTCAATTCATTTAGGGATTTTAGGTGATGTATTTATATTCAGTCAGTAAGGAAATTAAAAGTTATTTGAAGACGTTAAGAATTGTACTTGAAAGATTGACTTGATGGAAGTTAAAAAGCGGCAGCTTTTAAGGTCTATAATATTTAGTGATTAGTGAAGAAGGACTACGCATGCAAGTTAGTAAAATCAGGACTATTATGGAGTGCTTAGCTCTACAAAATTGAGACTCTACGGAGGTTCCTAGGAATGGTAGGTTACTATAGACCTTTCAATCGGGGATTTACAAAAATAGCCAAGCCATTAACTGTATTGACGAAAAAGGAAAAACATTATGAAAGGAAGGATGAATGAAAGGATGCTTTACAAACATTAGAGGGAAGTTAACGCGAGATACTATATTAGCATACCCAGATTTTTTAAAAAGATTTTTGTCATGTGATGCTTCAAGTACAGGGTTAGGAGCGGCTTTATTCACGGAAATGGAAAGCAAAAATGGGAGCCGCCTATTATGCTGACAGAGAAAATTATAACACTACTACAAGAGAATGTTTAGCTACTCATCGGGCATTAAGAAAGTTCAGACATATTTCATTAGGACATAAGATATTAACCTATCATTACCCAATTTGTGATCTTTAAAAAAAGAGGGAATTCACAATTAAAAGGAAATCCAATGCGTCATTAGTGCAATCAAATTTTTCCCAGACTAAATAAGTTTCAGGATGTTGTTATACTACCACAGACTGATTATCACCACTCATACCGTTTGTTTTAGTTGTCGAATATTTGACTTAGATTTAGAAAATGTAAAAGTTGAAAAAAAAAAATATGAAATTATTAGAAAAATAGTAGGAGAGATGTTAGAGGATCCAAATTTTAGGTCAGAGTATGTGTTAATTAAGGAAATATTATATAAGAGGGCAAAAGAGAATAATTATTTTTCAAGATTGTATATTTCTAACACACTAATAAGGGAAGCAATACAAATTAAACATTCACACAAATTCGTATCATAACTAGCAATGATTTCTGACCTCGTTGCTCAGAATAGGCCAGTAAATTCGTTCAAGATTGTAATGTGTGTAAACAACATAAGGATAACTCTAATGTTAGAGCTCCACTTGAAAAAAACCTCACATAATTAAATACATTCTAAGTAGTGATAATGGATCACATTCACATAGGACTCTTTCCTGAAAATAATAGGGATACTAAATTTAATCTTGCTTTTTTTAGATCACTTAACTCGGTATATGAAAATTGTTCCAGTAAAGGGTAAGACTACCGATTTCGTTGCAGAAGTATTAAAGTTTAAGATTATTACTAAACATTCGTCTAAAGGTAATCCCCAACAATAATGCACCAGAGTTCATAAGTGAAAGACCTTGATGGTTGTGTTGATTCTTTGAAATAGAAAAAAAAAAATGTCAGATTACATCTTATAAATCAAGTTCAAATGGAATGGTAGAAAAGACGAATAGGAAAATTACGGATATTTTAAGAACCATTGTGACATCACAAACAATAAATTGGGATAATTTGAATGAAAGACATATAATTTACTATAGATAACCACCTAAACGCACTAACAACTATGATGACTATATTGCATGGCAATTGGTAATAACCTCTGAAACCATTCAACAGGCAAGACAGGCTTAAAAAGAGGCCAATTAACAAATGAAAATTAGTATGACTTGAAAGCTGTTGCACCATTAGTAAAAGTAGGTTCAAAATTGTATGTAGAGATAAATATAAAAGAAGGGTCAAACGAAAAGAAATCTGCTAAATTTGCAGGTTCTTATAAAGTGCTTAGGGTTGAGAAGGGTAATAGATATCAGATTGTAAATGAGAATAATATGAATATCAGATTTAAACATATAAGTGATTAAAGGTGATTTTTGGTGTCTAACAAATTACAGGAAGTTTATGAAGAGATTCCAGATTTTCCTGCCACTACTCACAGGTATAATCTGTGAGACAGACATTGAGCGAGAAGCCATATGAAAAAACATGGCTGTGTACAAATTTAACAGATGTTGTCGTAGTAAAAATTAACATTGATTCAGTATTGAAAAATTAAGGGGATTTACAAGTATTGAAAGTAACGTTTAAACAGTGGATTGCTTGGATCAATTATGCAAGTTTCAGAAATATAATAAATAAACTGATATAAGGAATAGATAGTTTCATCAAGCCCAAAAGGAACAGGATATCATTATTGGCCTTTATTGGAAAAGCATTAATCCCCTCTTCAGGGTTGCAACAGAAGATGACATTAGAAAGCGAAGTGAAAGACTAAGCCAATTGGAATTACGGGAAAAAGCAGGGACAATATAATTAATGACGTTATACTGTAGAAGGTACACAAATACAGAAAAAAATGGTATTGTTCATAAACACTGTAAATAAAAACTTAACCAAGAAAATTAAGGATTTAGGGAATTAGGGTTCAGTAATGAAAGTGTTAATGGACGCTAAAATAGAACAAATATTTTACCGTGAGGTGATAAAGCCCATAACGAATGGTTACAAACGAATAATAATCCCGGAGCTAATTTCACCAAAGCAATTACAGGATATGCTCGATTGATGTATGAAAAATAGTCACTATAAACTTTTTGCCAAGGGCGTACGTGCATATTACCAATTATCCACGGTGAAAATAATATTTGACCATATATTAGTTTTATTCTATTCAAAAGATTGCAAAAATTTACTTAATATACCATTTATCCCTTCCCTCTAAGAGTAAGGGATACGCCTATTAATAAGAAAGAGAAGAAAACTAGTTTTGCCATGAGTGAAAAAAAAAATATTATTGATTAAAAAATAAGGAATGAAGTACTTATGTTCTAATTGATGAAGACGTTACATTTGCAACTTCAAATTATGATAACAATCCAAAAACAATTACAGGTTTAGCAAAGATTGGCTTTTGCATTCACACACACAGCCACACAGACACACACGCACATATATATATATATATATATATATATATATATATATATATATATATATATATGTATATGTGTATACATATATATATATATATATATATATATATAAATATATATATATATATATATATATATATATATATATATATATATATATATATATATATATATATATATTACGCATACACACACACACATATATATATAATTATATATATATACATACATATATATATATATATATATATATATATATAATATATATATATATATATATATATAATATATATATATATATTGAATATAAGGAAACCATTCAATTGTTTTATGAATATTTCCCTAAAGTGTGTACTTAAACCTAACCTGTCCATCGATCATGATAGCAACAAAAAAACAGCTAGTTTATTTTTATCAAATTTAATCAAATACCTCTCATTCAACCAATCAACTCTATGATATTGAATCAATCATTATATGTCATTTTCCAATGAAGACTAGTGTTTTATTGTTAAAGAAATTTTTCTCCATCGTTAGAGACACTGTATTATTTTATCTGCTTATTTTTTTTTAATTGATAATAGCTTGCCAGGAAGCTGGATGCAATTTATTGCATCATTCTCTCCATAAAGAGTTGTATATGCTTTAATAGTATAATCATTGGGATATTATTCAATCTCATATGGATATATCTACACAAACGTATACACGCCTATATATACTGTATTTTATATATATATATATATATATATATATATATATATAATATAAATATATATAAATATATATAAATATATATATATATATATATATATATATATATATATATATATATATATATATATATATATATATTTATATATATATGTATATATGTATATGTAAATATATCAAAGAGAGAGAGAGAGAGAGAGAGAGAGAGAGAGAGAGAGAGAGAGAGAGAGAGAGAGAGTATATTACTGTATACTTCTACCTTCTAGGACACATTAGTATGAAAATATTTATGAATAGTCCAGTAATATATTTTAGTTTAATTTCTTATGGGCCAAGAGTAGCCAAGTGATGTATATTCTAATTTCATAATGGCCTAGAATAGTTCAGTAATATTTCCAATTGTAGTTTAATATTGGCTTAACTTTTATTGAGAAATTCCTATAATTCTATTCTAACGAGCCTTTGTGTTTCGACCCAACTTCTGAAGCACTCCCGAGTCTCCAACCTTTAATATTTCCTAAAGAAAAGAGCAAAGGAAGAACTCTCGAGACGATAAGCAAACTCGCTCGTTTACTAAAACACGACTACAGTATGATTTGCTTTTATCCTACTTTTGTTTGGTTGGGACTTTATCTTATTTGTTTTGCTACAAGGAGAACTACTATTTACCGTTTTTTCGTGCCATTGTAAAATGAATTCAAGTATTCTTTTTTCTTACTTCCAGGTGTTTCTGTCTTTAATGTTAATGTTAGTTCCAGTAGAATTTAATGCCGAGAGCGTATTTGCTTCACCCTTAGGAAAACTGCTACATTTCTGATAGTGTGTTTTCAGTTTACCAACTTATGTACATGGAGCCAAGTAAGTGTCTATAGACACTTTTACTCAAATGTATACTTCTTTTAATCGAGTATATATGTATCTAAAAAAGATTATTACCTTATTCATTCTACTTTGCAAAAAAATATACCTTAATTAAACATCACGAACCCTCCTGACTACTACTAAAACCGGATCAAAATGTTGATAACCATAATTTCCTTACAATGCTCTTTGAACCAAATGAATATTATTGTGGAGTACTTTCGGCCAAGCTTATTCCTAATCCATTTCATCATCATCATCTCCTCCTACGTCTATTGACGCAAAGGGCCTCGGTTAGATTTCGCTAGTCGCCTCTATCTTGAGCTTTTAAATCAATACCTCTCTATCCATCATCTCCCATGTCCTGCTTTATAGTCCTCAGCCATGTAGGCCTGGGTCTTCCAACTCTTTTAGTGACTTTTGTAGGCCAGTTGAAAGTTTGGTGAACTAATCTCTCTTGGGGACTGCGAAGAGCACACCCAAACCATCTCCTTCTACCTCTCACCAAGACTCTGTATTATTAATCATAGTTCCTAGATAATTAAATGATTCTAACTTATTAATCCTTTATCCTTCCAGTGATATTTCATATTCTATTATCATCATCATCATCATTAATATTATTATTATTATTATTATTATTATTATTATTATTATTATTATTATTACCAGCTATGCTGAACCCCTAGCTGAAAAAGCAAGAGCCCTGTTGGAGCCCAAGGGTTCTAACAGGGAAAAATAGCCCAGTAAGGAAATGAAACAAGGAAATAAATAAACAATATAAGAAGTACTGAACAATTAAAATAGAATATTTATAAAGAATTAACAAAACTAAAGCAAATATCTCATATATAAACTATAAAAAGAAATTATGTCAGCCTGTTCAACATAAAAACATTTGCTGCAACTTTGAACTTTTGAAGTTATACTCATTCAACTACCTGATTAGGAAGATCATTACACAACTTGGTCACAGTTTTGCTTAAATGCTGGTAATTCCTAGTTGGCAACTATTTTTTTTCTCCTTCCCAGTACTCTCCTGACTCATTTAGGTGGTGTCACATGTAGTGTTGCGTTGTTCTCGGTCAGTTGTTTTGGTAGGTAGACGTTGCTTTGGCCTTTAGAGGTGTTCAAGCAGCCCCACCAGAGTAACGCAGGTATGCATTTATGATTTATATACTATTTTTTTTCCAATGGGAAATGAAAATGTGTCGATATAAGTGCATATTATGTATCGGTAGCCTACTCTGTAATATAGATATGGAATAAAATGCATCGCTTATTGTTTTTAGTTTTTTTTTTTTATCATTATATGTGGATTTATTATTTTATTTACAATTTATTGCTCTTTGATTCTTGTAACTATTACCTTAGATAATGTAACATATTTCCATTTTTTAGGCACAAGATGGATTACAATGCAGAGATGAGGAGGATTCAGAAGATGTTGGATGAAATAGAAGTGAGTAGCTCAGAAGACGAAGAAAGCGTTGGAGGGGATGTTCCTGCCTCCGACAGTGAAGGTGAAGAAGATTACCCGGTAGAGGATGTGCATGTTCCTGATTCTGACTGTTATGAATCAGACGCAGATGATCTACCAGACCAGCCCCAAAAGAAAAAGCCAAAAATTGAATGATGGAAGGGAAAAGCTAAAACAACATGGTGGAAGAAGAATGTTCTGAAATTGCAAGGTCGTACCCGTTCTAGCAATGTTATCAAATTTACACCAGGACTAAAAGGACCACCTCTAAATGCCAATTCTCCTGCAGACTTTTGGGGAGTCTTCATCACGCCAGAAATAATTGGTTTATTAGTAAAGCATACTAACTCGATGATCGCTATGCAGAAAGGGAAGTATGCCTCAGCCCTACAGAACCAAAGACACTGATGTCATCGAAATGAAGGCACTGATTGGCCTGATTATGTTAGCTGGTACATATCATGCTAGCAGGCTGCCCCTTGCTGATATTTGGAAAGCAGATGGTACTGGTATCGAGGTGTTCAGGCTGACTGTCACTGGATCGCTTTCGTTTCCTGTTATGTTGTCTACGATTTGACGACAAAGCAACACGCGAGGAAAGAAAGAGGATGGATAAGATTGCCCCAGTTAGGCAAATATTTGAGATGTTTGTAGAAAATTGCAAAAAGAACTACACCGCATCAGAATTTGTGACTATAGATGAAATGCTCGTAGCCTTTAGGGGTCATTTTCCCTTTAGGCAATATTTAAACACTGAAGGTAAAGGCTTACATATTCTCCTTTGATACAATGTTTGTTTAAATACGAATATAATTGATCATTAAACCTAGTCATTTAGATAACCCGAGTTATTTTGAATATGAGACAACAGTTGCTTATATGTATGAAAAAAAAAGAAACGAAAAAAACTGAAAACGTTAATAAGCAGTGACATATAGCGAAAGATAAGTAAAGGGAATGAGTCACAAGGATGCGTTTATAAAATATCTGATTTCCACTCACCAGAGTTATTCTGGAAACTTTATATAAGAATTACCCAGTAATATAGGAAATAATATTTCATGATGACACTTTATCATTAAAAATCATAAGGAATACATCGAAGAAGGAGATATGTCTTACCAATCATATGTACCCAGCCTGTAAGTTCGTGTGATTCCATGCCCACCCCCTTTACTAGATCTCACCCCCCTCCCCCTATTCGCTACATTGTACACCTATCACGTAGGCTGAAGCTATGCAAACAATAACATGACTGCACCTCGATGTCTGACCCATTAAAAGGTTTTAAGTAGACAAGAACATTAAATACAGTTGAATACTAGAATGATTGTTTAGAATACAAGGATTCAATAATGATAGTAGAGACCAAACGATACTCCGGATATTGAGTAAATATTCATCTTCGCTTGTTTAATGGCTATTGTTAATGATTGGACTACAGACAAGTATATTGAGATATGAGTTAAAACTACTTATTAAATCTGACATAGGAAAGAGGAAATTAGTCAGCAACAGAAAAAAACAACATTATCACTATTACAATAACAACGACAACAACAGCAACTACTACTACTACTACTACTACTACTACTAATACTACTACTACTACTACTAATGATAAAAATTATCAGAATAATAATAACACAAATAATAATAATGTTAGTAAAGAGGATGATGAAGATGATAAATGGAGAAAAGTAAATGTATCCATGTATTCCTGCTACTATCCTGAAAACTATCTGCAGGAGAGCCTGTCAAGAGAGAAACTATCTTCGAATTTTAGACGCCATTACAATGGTAGAGTAACATGCCCAAGTACCATATATATATATATATATATATATATATTATATATATATATATATATATATATATATATATATATATACATACATATATATATATATATAATATAAAACCAGACACTCGCTTTTTATTATATGCCACATTGGACTATTTTATAGCTTTCAAATCACATTTCCTTTTTTGCTTAATTTCCATTATCAAAAGTGAACAGATTCACCACAAAAGGTTCATATTCTGAACTATGATTAGAATAAATAGAAAAATAAATGAATCAATGTTTTACCAAGTCTTGGCCTTCACACCCAAACAAGGAATAAAAGAATATGTAATGTATGTCACACATCTTTAAAATAAAACTGTAGGAAAAGGAAAGAATAAGAGATGAGATGCTTTGATAAATTAAAAGATGAATGCGAGCCAAAGAACTAATAATACGAGGCACCCTTTACATAACTATTAGAAGCGCGTTATGAACACAACAAGTGAGCAGTATGATATGTGGGATGAACTTATGACAAATTCCTTTAAAACATCAGATTCTCCCCAAATGAAAAAATGATATTATTAAAGGACTCCAGATACAATATGTATGAAAACACGTGCTTATAGCCATAATATCATTATGGACGATGGTTTTAAAAAACTTGAAAGATACTGGATTTTTCGTGAAGAATGATAACAAAAAGACCTAAAAGACATGATTTTTATACATAATACTATATAATTTATATTTAGTGTTAATTATGAGTTTCTGTTTATTTTCTGGTCTTCTTTTAATTTAGATGGGCCGATAGGTTTAACATTTTAAAGATGCATGACAATCGTCAAAAAAGAAAAAAAAAATTCAATTTATCATGTACTTTTTTCCACCTTACAATACAGAAATACATTATCATAAAATTATTCAGTCTCTGATAACAATAAAATAAAAGTAATAGTGTTTACTTACAACAAGAATTAGATATGAGTGTTCGTGCGAAGGAGTCTGTAAAGACATCAGGTAATATCCTAGCTTGAGCAAATTACTGAGATTTGAATTTGAATGAAGTTATTTTTTCATACTTCATACCTAATATTAGCCATTGAATGGTGATTAATCT
This sequence comes from Palaemon carinicauda, assembly GCF_036898095.1. Taxonomy (NCBI): domain Eukaryota; kingdom Metazoa; phylum Arthropoda; class Malacostraca; order Decapoda; family Palaemonidae; genus Palaemon; species Palaemon carinicauda. The sequence continues at coordinate 159,073,245 of NC_090735.1, read as the reverse complement.
CTCCCTAGATGACTTTTATATTCAACATTTGAACACGGCTGTATATTAACATGCACTGGATAATACCTCAGGTCTAGTAAATATGGCTGGATCTTTCGACATTTACAATAATAATATATAACAATAACATACATTTTACGGGAGGTAAAGGTATACCGTATCAGTACACACACCGTATTTCTACGTATTTTCCGTTTTTATACTGGAAAAGGTATAACAAAATTAAAACCTGAAATATCTGTTATAGGTGATGTTTGCTGTTTTCTCGGGCGCTCTGGGTAAAGAAGTCTTATCTTTAATTCTACTGTTTTCAGATATGCCATAGTTGAAAAATCAAATCCAAGGGATAAAAGCCTTTGAAATTCAATTTGGCCGAAACAAGTTACAATACATAACAGCTGACAATGAACATATTTGTTTTTTTCTTTTCTTTCTTGCTTAGACATTCCTTTTTTACCGTCACATCACATTTGGAACCTTATGTGCAAAAGTGAAAATCACATTAAATTGATATTCAAAAGTCTTGTGAGGTCACATTTTGAGTCCCAGAGCTTCCAATGGTCTTTAATTGCAAATTCGAGCTTTCATTTACCATTTTTTTTAATGATCATGCTGCGAGGAAATGTTACCTCTCTTTTGAACACTATCAAAGAAGAACTGAGGACAGTAATTTATCGTAATTTTTCTTTCATGCTCATTAAAATCAAAGGAACGTTTTTATCAGCATGACGTCCTTTTCAATATGTTCCTTTCATAAATGTTTAGATTCACTCACCCAAACACTGACATACTCACACACACACACATATACATATACGCTCGTGTATATATATATATATATATATATATATATATATATATATATATATATATATATATATAAATATATTACATGTATATATATACAAATACATATATATATATATATATATATAATATATATATATATATATAT
>NC_090735.1:159042290-159067290 GCF_036898095.1 Palaemon carinicauda | reverse complement strand
ATTTTCTAGAGATTTAAACATTAATTAGACGTATGGTAACCATATTTTACTGTTATTTCAAAGAATGTACACATCTTAAAAACAAGCACAAAACCGGTATTTCATGACAAGCTTTAGCTTCCCTTTTCAAAGCCAGAAGACTCCGCTTGGCAACAGAGATCCGAAGCAAATGGAGGAAGCCACTAGTGCCACAATCAACGCAGGTCGCAACCGAGTATGTATACTATTACTTTGATTTGTCTGGCATTATGCCTAATTTTCCCATCTGGAACGTGCATAGGTTATTTGAATGAGTTCCCATATAAAGGGAACCCACATCCAAATGTGCTCATTGTGGATAAACGCACAATTTCTATGGGTCCTTTCTAAATTTAGGTGAGCTGTTATATGGCAGCATATACGAAATGGAATCATATATTTTATTATGAATGATTTAGGGATGGAATCCAAAATCTGCAGAGTAATGGTTTGATTAAAGAATAAAGCCGAATAAGGGATTGAACATAAATAGTGAAAAGTTCTCTCTCTCTCTCTCTCTCTCTCTCTCTCTCTCTCTCTCTCTCTCTCTCTCTCTCTCTCTCTCTCTCTCTCTCTCTCTCTCTCTCTCTCTCTATATATATATATATATATATATATATAAACACACACACATATGTATAAACACATATATATTCATATATATATATATATATATATATATATATATATATATATATATACACATTATACATACAATCATAGACACACTTTTATAGATATATATGTATATATACATATATATATATATATATATATATATATATATATATATATATATATACAGGTATATATATATATGTATGTATATATATGTATATAAAAATATATGTATATGTATATGTATATATATATATATATATATATATATATATATATATATATATATATATATATATATACACTTACACACATTTATCATGTTAGTGCCAGTGCGTGTGATTAGGTCTGTACCTGTATATATAAATGTGTAGGATAGTGTGCAAGTCTATTTGTTTGTTTATCTGTTTATTCTGTGTACGTATAAGAGCACTTTTGTGTATAGCCTACCTATGGTGAAACATCCATTGAACTTTCATTTCATTCTCGATTTCATAAAAAAAAACATTATTTATAAAACAAAACGTTATTGGAAATATCACAAATAAATACAGCTTTGTATATTATTTGGACTTCAATATGAGAAGGATTTTCTTCAGCCCTAAATTATTTACATAATGTAACTCTTCTTTGAAGTACTGAAACGACACTGACTATATCACCGAGAAGGCTCGCATCTTTACGATCACTCTGTGAATAATCTTATATGAGTTTGCGATGTTACAGCCCGTAATATTGTCATACAAATCGTCTGATGGCAAACTTATAGTGGTGTAGATGGAGATTTAGCTATTGAGGTGGTGTTTTTTTTTTTTTTTTTTTTTTTTTTTTTTTTTTTTTTTTACTATTGCTCAAATAGCACATTTTCGTTTAACCTTCCAAGATGTTTCTTTGTAGCAGGTTTTCTACTTTTATTTTATTTTATTGCTGTATAGGAAAGTATAGTCAGACATAATTATTGAAAGAAAAAGTTCTAGTCGAGTTATCGTGCATGCGTTGAAAGTATTTATACACACACACATATATATATATATATATATATATATATAAGTATATATATATATATATATATATATATATATATATATATATATATATATGTATATATATATATATATATATGTATATATATATATATATATATATATATATATATATATATATATATATATATATATATACATATATATACATATATATACATATATATATATATATATATATATATATATATATATATATATATATATATATATATATATATATATATATATATATATTATGGATGTTGTGATAAGAGAACAATTGTCATTATAAACTGTATAATATTTAGTTTATTTCTTATCGAAAAGAACTTCGATGTTAATATAAATTTCTCATTAATAACAAAAATATAAGACCATTAACTTTAATTTCTAACGCAAGCCTTTTAATTAAGAATAAATCCTTTGGATAGTCCTTTTATGGTCGAGCCGTAATATTCAAAATTTGGTTGAAATTACTTTTCACTTCGTTTTGGACTTTAATGTTGGAGTCAACACCGTTCTTGTTTACCACCAACTAAGCTCTCAGCTCAGCTGGCAAAAGTAAACATTTAAAAGGTACACTTTACTTTAGTATTTAAGGCCTGTAGAGGGGCGAGTGTACCGTAAGGAAGATTCATTTCTCTTTTTTAAAAAAAATCCAGAGGTTAAACTTGGTTAGATATACGTGCATGGAGAAAGATAATGTAAATATTTGTAAATTATCCGTTTCTATATTTATGAAATTTACTTTTCTTAAGAAGTGTATTTATCCGTTCCGTAATGACTTCACTCTTATTTCCCCCATGGCATTAAATAAATATATGCATTTGATTTCTTTGACTTTGCTTTATAATATCGTCTTCCTTTTGAATTTTCTCATTCTTGATTTTTTATTGATATTTCTTTTGACTGGTTATGATCATTAATGTTTCTGGTAGAGAGTACTATACGTTTCATATATTCAAATGATTGGTCTTTTATTGTTGGTAACTAAGCAAATTAAACGACGTGTGATGATTCATGATCCCAGCACAGAGGTATTACTGCCCATATCTAGAGAGAAATTACCTATACATACTGCACTCGAACATTGAAGTTTGTTTGGAAAAATTGAAGGTGTAATGTTAGATCTCTAAATTGTTGACATTCACACTTCCAGTTACTGCGAATGGCATGAAGAGATATTCCCTTTTAAAATCCACTTTTGATTTAAAAACTTTTACTTCCTTCTGCCTGCAGATTTGGTATGAATACATTTTAAAGCCATAATTAAAGAAAAATCATATATTTCATGATATCATAGTTATCACACTTTAATGTTTTTAGATTACTGATGACTAATTAACAAGATTCATTATTATTGAAGAAAGGAGTAGAATTTCTCCAAAAATATTTCATTATCATGATCCAATTCGTGCTGGGTAACTAGCTGCTTTCTTAATCAATACATATAAGAAAAAGTAAGAATCGCGTTTCGAAATTCAAAAGGTTGCTATGAAATCCTTGCTTGATTCAGGTTAAGAATTCGTGTAATCTAATGAGCTCTGTAATTAAGAACTAGGTTTGACTTGAAGAGAGAGAGTGACTTTTTCTTTAAATCGTTTTGCAGATGAATATTTCAACTATTATTCCAGCTGTCCAGCGATGATAGAATGACGAATAAATGGAAAAAAAATAAGAACATTTCTCTGTGTTATAACGATATGCATTAAGAATTTATTACGAAGATTTCAGAAAAAGAATGTTAATAATTAGAAAAAAAAAAATTGTTTCACTAGCGCAGGAGACTAGTAGCCTTAAAAGGATATGTATTTCCAATTACTAACAAAGACTTTCCTACTACTAGATATTATTATCATTATTCTTATTCTCATTCTTATTCTTATTCTTATTTTCATTATTGTTATCATTATTATTATTATTATTATTATTATTATCATTATTATTATTATTATTATTATTATTATTATTATTATTACTACTACTACTAATATTAATAATAATAATAATAATAATAATAATAACATATTATAGCTAAAACTTTCCATTGAAGTATCTCTAAAAAAATGTAAAATACGATGCGGCACGAATAGTATGAAAATCACCCACATTCTGTGGTAAAAAATGATCAGGCTAAACTGATCTGGGATAACAGTGTAAGGGCAGAGAGGGTAATACAAGCACACCGATCAGACGTCACTTTGATCGACAAGACAACGAAAAAGAGCGTGCTACTTGAAACAGCACACATTTTGAGGAAAATGATGGATTCTTAAGCAAGCTAGATGTAACACTTCTAGAACCCGACACTATGATGCACCAGTCTCTGTCCCGTGATTAAATGAAGAAGTATATATATATATATATATATATATATATATATATATATATATATATATATATATATATAACACTGATGCTCATAAATCTACTACATGACCTGATATAAACAATAATAAGTCTATGTTACTACAATAAATTAAGATAATAAAATAAGGGCAAACTGTGAGTGTGTTCAGTTGGGAAAGAATATTGATCTACCACTCTTGCAAAAAAAATAATGATATGCCTTGTACACTTTACTTTTAAGTAGGAACGTGGTCGATGTCTTGACTGAGGTTTATTCAAGAAATGATAGAAAAAACAAAAGTAAAATAAATTCACCAGATTTTTTTTTTGGAACCCTTAATAGACTATTTTTGTCAAAATATGAAAATTCACAGAACTGATGCAATTAAACAGAAGAATACTAAAACTTGATATATACTTTACACATAATTCAATTGAAATACAATATACTTTGCTTAATGCACTTGATTTCTGACTTTTGTTTTTATAATATCATATTTTACCTAATAAAGTTGCCTTTGTAATAGGTAAATTCTTAATGTGCTGAATTAAAAAGTACTGTCTACTGTAGTAAGATTCTTACTATACCTTAGATGAGCAATTATATACATTTGAGTTTTTAGTATGCAGACAATCATATATCAAATAATGATAATGCATAAAATAATTATAGTAACAAATGGTAAAAGTATGAGCATATACTTGAATATAAACTTAAATGCTGACATATACACACACACACACACACACACACACACACACATATATATATATATATATATATATATATATATATATATATATATTTATATATATATATATATATATATATATACATACATATGTATACATATTCATATGTATGTATATAAATCTATATATTATATATATGCATATACACACCCACACACACACACACACATATATATATATATATATATATATATATATATATATATATATATATATATATATATATATATATATATATATATATATATATATATATATATATATATATATATATATATATATATATATATATATATATATATGTGTGTGTGTGTGTGTGTGTGTAGAAAATATCAAATCGGATGAGGCATGAATAGTGAGAACATCAACCACGTGCTGTGGTAGAAAATTATCAGGCTAAACTGCTATGGGTCTACAGTATAAGGACAGAAAGGGTAATACAAGCACACCGATCAGACGTCACTCTGATCGACAAGACAACGAAAAAGGTAGCAGTCATAGATGTTGCAGTTACGTGGGACTCAAGAGTGGAAGATTATGGAGGGGTGGGGGGGGGGGGGGGGAATAGCAAGCTCCTGTAAGGCAAGTTAGCATTAGGGCTTCTAAGAAGTTTACCGTAAATACTATTGAATTTTTTCCATTTCATCGTGAGTTTTACCGAATATCTCCTGATGTGTATTAATTAGAAGAATTATTTATCAAATGTGTAAAATAAGTAACAAACATTGATGTACAAACATTCTTGTGACCTCACATAGAAGTTAACCCCTCCGCAGAAGAATCTTTAGTCAGTTCCTCAAAGACAGAAAAATCAATCAAGTGTGACATAACAATAATCTATATAAAATATCAGTGTCTAAATGAAATTTGATAAAGAATTATAAAAAGAACACACGAACGTCACACTGTTGTCAACGTAACTGGAAATGGTATATAGGGAAATCATAAAAAAACATATATGAAATTTTAAACAAATATGAGCTCATTTAAAAAGAATGAGAAAAGGATAACAATATTTTGTTTAAAAAAAAAATGAAAAAAAAAAAATAAACTGCAACGAGGAAAGGATAACAAGGTTTTGTTTTGAAAACATCAGTGCTGGGTAAGGGCCTTGAAGAAAGGAACGAGATATTTATAAACACTACCACCAAACTAGCCTTGAAAAGAATAAATATTAAACAAAAACAAGTGTATTTCGGTGAAACTCTCGTTAGACTAAGGCTCGTTAAAATAAAGGAATTTTTGTTGTAAATTTTTTTGCATAATAAAAGGAAAAAGATAATTGAACTTATATAAAATAATAGACAATCAAAATTAATGGCTTACTATTTTTTAGGTAACCTGAGGGCGATATCATATAAAAAAAAAAATTATCGTTCATGATAATCATAGGAAATGCCATCCACCACGAATATGTAAGTATATGAATTTTCTTTCTTGTATATCTTAAATCTTCATTATCTTTTTTTTAATATCTCTCTGATTAATAATAATAATAATAATAATAATAATAATAATAATAATAATAATAATAATAATAATAATAATAGTAATAATAATAATAATAGTAAATGCATTTAGAGTTCCACGTGATACCTTTTTGGTCTTACCTCGGCTACTCTGACTTTTGTCTGATTAAGTCCATAGATTTTGGGAGATACAGAAAATGTTTCAATTCATTTAGGTGATGTAATTATATTCAGTCAGTAAGGAAATTAAAAGTTATTTGCAGACGTTAAGAATTGTACTTTAAAGATTGAAAAGATGGAAGTTAAAAAGTGGCAGTTTTTAAGAAGGTCTATCATATTTAGTGATTAGTAAATACGGAATTACGCATGTAAGTTAGTGAAATTAGGACTATTATGGAGTGCTTAGCTCTACAAAATTGAGAGACTACGGAGGTTCCTAGGAATGGTAGGTTACTATAGACCTTTCAATCAGGGATTTACAAAAAATAGCCAAACCATTAACTGTATTGACGAAAAAGGAAAAGCATTATGAAAGGAAGGATGAACGAAAGGATGCTTTACAAACATTAGATGGAAGTTAACGCAAGATCCTATATTAGCATACCCAGATTTTTTCAAAGATTTTTGTCATGTGATGCTTCAAGTACACGGTTAGGAGCGGCTTTATTCACGGAAATGGAAAGCAAGAATGGGAGCCGCCTATTATGCTGACAGAGAAAATTATAACACTACTACAAGAGAATGTTTGGCTACTTATCGGACATGAAGAAAGTTCAGACATATTTCATTAGGACATAAGATATTAACCTATCATTACCCAATTTGCAACCTTTAAAAAAAAGAGGGAATTCACAATTAAAAGGAAATTCAATGAGTCATTAGTGCAATTAAATTTTTCTCAGACTAAATAAGTTTCAGGATGTTGTAACACTACTACAGACTGATTATCACCACTCATACCGTTTGTTTTCGTTGTCAAGTATTTGACTTAGAATTAGAAAGTGTAAAAGTTGAACAAGAACAAGACGAAATTATTAGAAAAATAGTAGGAGAGATGTTAGAGGATCCAAATTCTAGGTCAGAGTATGTGTTAATTAAGGAAATATATAAGAGGGCAAAAGAGAAAAACTAATATTCAAGATTGTATATTTCTAACACACTAACAAGGGAAGCAATACAAATTAAACATTCACACAAATTCGTATCATAACTAGGAATGATTTCTGACCTCGTTGCTCAGAATAGGCCAGTAAATTCGTTCAAGATTGTAATGTGTGTAATCAGAATAAGGACAACTCTAATGTTAGAGCTCCACTGGAAAAAAACCTCATAGAATTGAATGCATTCTAAGTAGTGATAATGGATCACATTCACATGGGACTCTTTCCTAAAAATAATAAGGGATAATAACTTTAATCTTTTTTTGCTAGATTACTTAACTCGGTATATGAAAATTGTTCCAGTAAAGGGTAGGTCTACCGATTTCGTTGCAGAAGTATTAAAGTCTAAGATTATTACTGAACATTCGTCTAAAGGTAATCCCCAACAACAATGCACCAGAGTTCATAAGTGAAAGACCTTTATGATTGTGTTAATTCTTTGAAATAGAAAAAAAAATGTCAGATTACATCTTATAAATCAAGTTCAAATGGAATGGTAGAAAAGACGAATAGGAAAATTACGGATATTTTAAGAACCATTGTGACACTGCACACTATAAATTGGGATAACTTGAATGAAAGACATAATTTACTATAGATAACCACCTAAACGCACTAACAACTATGATGACTATATTGCATGGCAATTGGTAAGAACCTTTGAAACCATCCAACAGGCAAGACAGGCTTTAAAAAAGGCCAATTAACAAATAAAAAAAAGTTTGACTTGAAAGCTGTTGCACCATCAGTAAAAGTAGGTTCACAATTGTATGTAGAGATAAATATAGAAGAACGGTCAAACGAAAAGAAATCTCCTAAATTTGCAGGTTCTTATATAGTACTTAGGGTTTAGAAGAGTAATAGATATCATATTGTAAATGAGAATAATATGAATATCAGATTTAAACCTATAAGTGATTAAAGGTGATTTTTGGTTTCGGACAAATTACAGGAAGTTTATGAAGAGATTCCAGATTTTCCTGACACTACTCGCAGGAATAATCTGTGAGACAGACATTGAGTGAGAAGCCATATGAGAAAACACGGCTGTGTACAAATTTAACAGATGTTGCTATAGTAAAAATGAACATAGATTCAGTGTTGAAAAATTAAGGGAATTTACAAGTATTGAAAGTAACGTTTAAACAGTGGATTGCTTGGATCAATTATGCAAGTTTCAGAAATATAATAAATAAACCGATACAAGGAATAGATAGTTTGATCAAGCCCAAAAGGAACAGGATATCATTATTGGCCGTTATTGGAAAAGCATTAGTCCCCTCTTCAGGGTTGCAACAGAAGATGACATTAGAAAGCGAAGTGAAAGACTAAGCCAATTGGAAGATTGTGAAAAAAACAAGGACAATATAATTAACGACCTTATAATGTAGAAGGTACACAAATACAGCAAAAATAGCATCCTTCATAAACACTGTAAATAAAAACTTAGCCAAGAAAATTAAGGATTTAGGGAATTAGGGTTCAGTAATGAAAGTGTTAATGGACGCTAAAATAGAACTAATATTTTACCGTGAGGTAATAAAGCCAATAACGAATGGCTACAAACGGATAATAATCTCTGAGCTAATTTCACCGAAACAATTACAGGATATACTCGATTGATGTATAAAAAATAGTCACAATAAACTTTTTGCCAAGGACGTACATGCATATTACCAATTATCCACGGTGAAAATAGACTTGACCATATATTAATTTTAATTCTATTCAAAAGATTGCAAAAATTTACTTGATATACCATTCATCCCTTCCCTCTAAGAGTAAGGGATACGCCTATTAATAAGAAAGAGAAAAAAACTAGTTTTGCCATAAGTGAAAAAAAAATATTATTGATTAAAAAGTAAGGAATGAATTACTTATGTTCTAATTGATGAAAGACGTTACATTTGCAACTTTGAATTATGATAATAATCCAAAAACAGTTACAGGTTTTAGCAAAGATTAGCTTTTGCCTTCACACACACAGTCACACAGACACACACACACGCACACACAATAAAACACTAGTCTTCGTGGGAAAATGAATATAATGATTGATTCAATATCATAGAGTTCATTGGTTGAATGAGAGGTATTTTGATTAAATTTGATAAAAATAAACCAGCTGTTTTTTTCGTTGTTATCATGATCCATGGACAGGTTAGGTTTAAGTACACACTTTAGGGAAATATTCATAAAACAATTGAATGGTTTTGTTATATAATATATACACACACACACACATATATATATATATATATATATATATATATATATATATATATATATATGTGTGTGTGTGTGTGTGTGTGTATATATATATATATATATATATATATATATATATATATATATATATATATATATATATATATATATACACACATACACACACACACACACACACATATATATATATATATATATATATATATATATATATATATATAACAAGACCATTCAATTATATTTCAGTTTAATTTTTTATGGGCCAAGAATAGCCAAGTGATATATATTCTAATTTCATAATGGCCTAGAATAGTTCAGTAATATTTTCAATTGTAGTTTAATATTGGCTTAACTTTTATTGAGAAATTTCTATAATTCTATTCTAACGAGCCTTTGTGTTTCGACCCAACTTATGAAGCACTCCCGAGTCTCCAACCTTTAATATTTCCTAAAGAAAAGAGCAAAGGAAGAACTCTCGAGACGATAAGCAAACTCGCTCGTTTACTAAAACACGACAACAGTATGATTTGCTTTTATCCTACTTTTGTTTGGTTGGGACTTTATCTTATTTGTTTTGCTACAAGAAGAACTACTATTTACCTTTTTTTTCGTGCCATTGTAAAATGAATTCATGTATTCTTTTTTCTTACTCCCAGGTGTTTCTGTCTTTTATGTTAATGTTAGTTCCAGTAGATTTTAATGCCGAGAGCGTATTTGCTTCTCCCTTAGGAAAACTGCTACATTTCTGATATTGTGTTTTCAGTTTACCAAGTTATGTACATGGAGCCAAGTAGGTTTCTATAGACACTTTTACTCAAATGTATACTTCTTTTAATCGAGTATATATGTATCTAAAAAAGATTATTACTTTATTCATTCTACTTTGCAAAAAAAATATACCTTAATTAAACATCACGAACCCTCTTGACTACGACTAAAACCGGATCAAAATGTTGATAACCATAATATCCTTACAATGCTCTTTGAACCAAATAAATATTATTGTGGAGTACTTCCGGCCAAGCCTATTCCTAATCCATTTCATCATCATCATCATCTCCTCCTACGTCTATTGACGCAAAGGGCCTCGGCTAGATTTCACCAGTCGCCTCTATCTTGAGCTTTTAAATCAATACCTCTCTATCCATCATCTCCCATGTCCAGCTTTATAGTCCTCAGCCATGTAGGCCTGGTTCTTCCAACTCTTCTAGTGCCTTGTGGAGTCCAGCTGAAAATTTGGTGAATCAATCTCTCTTGGGAGTGCGAAGAGCATGCCCAAACCATCTCCTTCTACATCTCACCAAGACTGTATTAGTAATCATAGTTCCTAGATATTTAAATGATTCTACCTTATTAATCCTTTATCCTTCCAATGATATTTCCTCTTCTATTATTATTATTATTATTATTATTATTATTATTATTATTATTATTATTATTATTATTATTATTATTATTATTATTATCAGCTATGCTGAACCCCTAGCTGAAAAAGCAAGAGCCCTGTTGGAGCCCAAGGGCTCTAACAGGGAAAAATAGCCCAGTAAGGAAATGAAACAAGGAAATAAATAAACGATATAAGAAGTACTGAACAATTAAAATAGAATATTTTAAAAAGCATTAACAAAACTAAAACAAATATCTTAAATATAAACTATAAAAGGAAATTATATCAGCCTGTTCAACATAAAAACATTTGCTGCAACTTTGAACTTTTGAAGTTCTACTGATTCAACTACCCGATTAGGAAGATCATTACACAACTTGGTCACAGTTGGAGTAAAATTTTTAGAATACTGGGTAGTATTAAGCCACTTGATGGAGAAGGCCTGACTATTGGAATCAACTGCAGGACTAGTATTACGAACAGGATGGAACTGTCCAAAAAAATCTGAATGTAAAGGATGGTCAGAATTATAAAAAATCTTATGCAACATTCAGAATAGAATGATCACCAAAAATCTTAAAAGACTCTCAATAACCCATTTTTTTTTTTGTGTGCAATTGGAGAAGACAGACCTAATGCGTTTCTCAAAAGTAAATTTACTATCGAGAATCACATCTATAATTTTAAAAAGTCATACAAAGTTATAGCAACATTATCAATATTGTTGAGATCTGGAGGTCAAGGAGCCACTGTCCTTGACCTACTTACAATCATACTTCGAGTGTTGTTAGAATTCAACTTCATACCCCATAATTTGCATCATGCACTAATTTTAGCTACTATGCATTTCAGACCCCGTGTTATACTGTTTTTCGCAAACATCTTCTATACAAACAACGGGATCAGTGTGATATTTGGGCACAGCTTCTTTGACACAGTCCGCTAATTTATGACACTACACTCCGAGGCCATGTGTATTTCATTAATGAGCTTACTTTTGGCTTTCAAGCATAAGAGAGCCGAGTAGGCAATCGGACAATGGGTCTCCGTGACGTAGGTGTGACGCGTATAACAAGCACTCTCTCTCTCTCTCTCTCTCTCTCTCTCTCTCTCTCTCTCTCTCTCTCTCTCTCTCTCTCTCTCTCTCTCTCATAGAAACCTACCACTGGTGCATGCTCCATTCATGAAGTGTGTATATAAATGTATATATATATAAATATATATATACATATATATATATATATATATATATATATATATATACACACTGTATCTATATATATATATATATATATACACTGTATATATATATATATATATATATATATATATATATATATATATACTGTATATATATATATATATATATATATATATATATATATACTGTATATATATATATATATATATATATATATACTGTATATATATATATATATATATATATATATATATATATATATATATATATATATATATATATATATATATATATATATACTGTATATATATATATATATATATATATATATATATACATATATATATATATATATATATATGTATGTATATATATATATATATATATATATATATATATATATATATATATATATATATATATGCGTTATGGGGTACTGTATATGTTATTTTATATTTGAGTAACACAACGTGAAAATAAAGGCGAGGGAGGGTAATGTGGAGGCTGATAACGAGCTAACGAGCGTGAATGATGCCAAACGTAGGTATATAGTTTGGCGGTGGCGAGGGGTTCGAGGAGCAGCGAGATTTCTTTTTTTGTGAGATGGGCTAACGGCTGCAGTCCAGTAAACTTAGACGTATATGACGGTATCTCCAAGGCTGCAGAACATGGCATACATGATACGTCGTTGCCCCCGTGGCTGCGGGAACGCTTTTGCCATGCGGCTTTTTTCCCTGTATACCATGGAGAAATCAGACAACCAGCTAAGGATCAGTTTGAACAGGTATGTGTCGCTATAGCTATATTATTGTAACCTTTTCATTGGCATGATGACTAACAAGTACCATATCTGCAGATACTCATAAACTATATATACCCACCTGTACAAGGAAAAGTGAACTTTTATAATGTGCTTAGTCTTACTATACCACAAATGGTTTTAATTTTGTTATACATGCAGCACCTCAAGCATACATATTCACCTATGGTGGATGGTGAAAGGATACATATTGTTGGAGATGGGTTATCTTTATTCCTGAACAGATACGCCAAAGCTTTTTTTTTTTTAAAAGGCTTCAAGAACAATGACTAATTTTGTTTGCAGCCCTGTTATTTCTTTTACTAACTAATAAAGCTATGAGAATAATATTACAATATTGACTTATCGCCAAACACGCCGTATGACAGGGTTGCGGATGCAGTGGGCATGAGCGTAATGGCGGTAAGGATGATGGTGCAGCGACAGCACAGCACCAAGCCGCAGGCCCCAACACCACCACCAATGCCAACTGTGACACCTCCCAAAATTGCGACACTTCCTACAACAACTGCGATACCTCCCACAACAACTGCAAGACCTCTAACAGCTGCGATGCCTCCAACAACACCACCCGTCTTCGATAGTTTCACCGTCTCTGCTATTCGTCGCAAAGTCCACCCGCAGTTCGCCGCTAAAGAAGTTATAACAATAGGTTCCCTGACGAAGGAGCTGAAGATGTCATGCATCATCCCGGAGGAAACCTTAGACACGGTGGTGTGGCGACTCCTCCATAACATGGGATTCCGCTTCAAGACCTCACAGCGGAAGATGTATATGAAGAAGGAGTCCCTGGACGTCGTGTGCCGGCGAATTAGTGCTCTTCGGACACTCAAGCAACAACGGGAGAACGGTCTGCAAGTGGTTTACGTGGATGAGACGTGGTTTACCACCAGAATTCACCACAGCAAGGAATGGGTGAACAGCACCCAGCCTGACACCAGCAACACGTACAGCCGTCAAGTGCCGCCCGGGGAAGGGGAGTGCTTTGTGGTGGTCGCTGCTGGAACAGTCGATGGTTTTGTTGAAAATACGTTCCTCTGCTTCCCCTCCCAGACGACCAGCAGTGACTACCACGGTGAGATGAACGGGGAGCTCTTCCTTCGCTGGCTGACATCACAGCTCCTGCCATCGCTACCTCACCCGTCGGTACTGGTGTTGGATGATGCACCATATCACAGCCAGCTGACGGAGGAGAGTCGCTGCCCCACCACCGCCACCAAGAAAGCGGATCTCATTAATTGGCTGGTGCAACACAGGCTGCCCTTCCCATCCCACGCGACAAGGCCTGAGCTCCTGCTCATATGCAAGAGAAACCGGCCACAGCCACAATACGTCGTCGATAACACCGTTCATATGTGGGGTCCCAAGGTCGTCCACTTGCCACCAGGTCATCCAGAGCTTAACACCATTGAACAAGTGTGGGGCCACATGAAGAGATACTTGCGCTCGACCTTACACCATTTCACCCGAGTGGACCTGCAGGGCAGGCTGAACGAGGCAAGGCAGTGTGTCACCCCAGAGGTGTGGGCGGACGCGGTAAGACGATCTATAAGCTTTGAGGAAGAGTACTGGTCCACAGACAACATACAACAAAGCGTGGATCCTGTCATAATAAACCTCGGCAATGATGATGAGGATGACTTATTTTTGGAAAGTGACGGAGAGTGAAATAAAATGTATGCTAT
Organism: Palaemon carinicauda; assembly: GCF_036898095.1. NCBI lineage: Eukaryota > Metazoa > Arthropoda > Malacostraca > Decapoda > Palaemonidae > Palaemon > Palaemon carinicauda. The sequence goes on along the minus strand of NC_090735.1, from coordinate 159,052,576 downwards.
ATACTCATGTTTGCATCATTTGTCAAATCACAGATATCCGCTACCTGTCAAGGTCTATATTAAACTATTAAGTAAGCATCCACTTCCCTTACTTACAGCATCCACTTCCCTTATTTATAAAGCATTTATAAGTAGATGCTTATAATAATAATAATAATAATAATAATAATAATAATAATAATAATAATAATAATAATAATAATAATAATAATAATAATAATAATTAATAATAGATCTTGAGATGATCACACTACTCCTCTAGCACCCACTTCCAACCCTACTCTTGGTCAAGATTCCCGGCTGTATGTTATGAGTATTTAACGAAAAAAAAAAACTCATTACACGGGCCTTATTTCTATATGGATAAAGGTGGGAATTGTATCCATGAGAGAGAGAGAGAGAGAGAGAGAGAGAGAGAGAGAGAGAGAGAGAGAGAGAGAGAGAGAGTGCTTGTTATACACGTCACACCTATGTTACGGAGATCCATTGTCCGAATACCTACTTGGCTCTCGCCAACTTATGCTTGAAAGCCAAGAGTAAGCTCATTAATGAATCACACTTGGCATCGCAGTGTAGTGTCATAAATTAGCGGACTGTGTCAAAGAAGCTGTGCCAAAATGTCACATTGATCCAGTTGTTTGTGCAGAAGATATTTGCGAAAAACAGTATAACACGGGGTCTGAAATGCATAGTAGATCTCTATTAATGGATTCAGCAACCCCAGATCTACATTCAGGAGATGGAATTGATGCAAAGAGAATAGCATCATCTACATATGCAACAAGCTTATTTTCTAGGCCAAACCATATTTCATGTGTGCATAGTATGAAAAGTAATGGGGCAAGAACACTACCATGAGGAATACCAGATATCACATCCCTATACTCACTATGGTGCCATCAACAACAACTCTTTGCGACCTATTCCTTAAAAATTCAGTAATGATGCTAAGAAATGACCCTCCCACTCTCAACTGTTTGAATTATAATACAAGGGCCTCATGATTAACATGGTCAAAGGCTGCCCTAAAAAAAAAGGCCAATCATACGAACTTCTTGACCACAATCAAGGGATTTCTGTAGAGCATTGGAGATTGTAAGAAGGTCATCACATGCTCCAAAGCCTTTACGAAAACCAGATTGCAAACTAGGGAAAAAAATGATTACCTTCAGCAAACCTATTAAGACGTTTTTCCAAAAGATGTTCAAAACTTTGAATGATATGGGAGTTATGGAAACTGGGCGGTAATCAGTTGGACTTGACCTACCACAAACACATTCATATAGTGGAGTAACATGACGAATTCTCCAATAAGCGCTAAAACGTCTTCTTGCTAACGTGCGCAAAATAACATAACTTTGGAGCTAAGAAATCTGCTGTCTTTATAAAAAACACAAAGGAAAATACTATTTGGGTCTACACTTCTATAAGCATCAAGATCCATCAGCAGAGCTTTAATATCACAAGATCGAAAAACTGAACTTGCTAGTTTAGCCTCAGGAAAAGAAGGAATGAGGAGGTCAGAGTTTCTCATTACTTTGCTTACTGTAAAACACATCTACCAAAAGGGTTGCCTTTTCCTTTGGACAATGAGTGACAGAGCCATCTAGTTTAAGTAAAGGAGGAACTGTTGCATATACACAAAAGAGTGCAAGTTTAAGGGTAGTCCACCACTTATGCTCCTGGGTGGTACCAGGAAGGGTTTCTTTTATGGTTAAATTGTATTCCTTTTTAGTTGAAGCATAAACTCTCTGAGCAAAACCTCTAAGCTGAGTATAGTTATTCCAGGTCAAATCTGATCTGTTATCCTTCCAAAGATGAATGGCCTCCTACTCCGCCAAGTAAGCATGTCTACAATCATCATTGAACCATGGTTTACCTTTCATTCGGTTCCTTAGCACACGAGAAGGGATACGCCTATCAATTATGTTGACTAGATTCTCATTCAAAGGGACAACAGGATCAACACTGCTATACAATTGTGACCAATTCAAGCCCAATTGATCATGCAAAATCCCATCCCAGTCTGCTTGAGATTTAATATAAATCTTCCACGAGTATGATACATCAGGGACAGGCTGCTAAGTCTTCACTTCTAATGAAATCAAGGCATGATCAGATGTCCCAACTGGAGAACCAACCTTACTTGTTATAACACCAGGGAAGTCTGTGTATACTAGGTAAAAGCAGTTACCAGACCTGTGAGTAGCTTCACTTATGATTTGCTCACAGCCTGATTCAGAGGCAAAGTCTAAAGCTCTTAAGCCATGCCGATCGGTAAGAGAAACTGAATCTAACCACTCCCTATGGTGAGCAATGATATCACCAACAAAGACAAAAGTGGCCTTTCTATCATCTTGTATCTTAGCCATAATGGTAAGAAGACAATAGAAAATAGAATCCTCCATGTCTAGATTCCGGTAAATCGAACACAAATAGAAGTTGTTATACTTGCCACAAACTTTTATTACCAGAATCTCATAACATCCTTATTCATAGCAAGACTTATGAGGAGCAGGGCAATCAGTCTTTATATACATCGCCATTCCCCTGTCCTTAGGGATGGCATTGTGTTTCAACATTATTGGTTTCTTAAAACCAGTTATAAGGAGCTCAGATGAGTGCCTCGTATTAGAAACTAAAGTTTCTGAGCACAAAAGAACATTATACTGTCTGGAAGCAGCTGTAAGGTCTTGAATATTTGCATAAAGACCACGAATATTGCAATAAAGTAGACGACATTGAAGAAATCTAGGACGTACTGGTCCCGGATTTTGCTCAATGTCTCCAGAGAGCATAAGAATTAATGGTACTGCAAAAGATACATCATACTTAAAAACTAGATTAACAAGAATGATAACGAAAACAATATGTACAGAAATATAAAGAAAGTGATGATCAAACTCATAGACTATGCAAAAAAAATCGTAAAAACTGGTCAATATGGAGGAGCCGATACACCATGCAAGTCTAGATACCCTCCAGGATAGCCTATTCAACTAAAGAGAGGACAGTAAGGATGGTTTGAAAATAAAAAGAATCAGATAAGGAAAATACAACTTCTTGATAAACCACCATGCCACCAGGGTCTTTCTATTAAGCCTGCCCAACAGGCCATTTAAAAAAAAAAAAAAAAAAAAAAACAAGAGTAAGAAAAAAATAACATAGAATAGTGTGCTAGAATGTACTCTCAAGCAAGAGGGTATCATCTCTGTGTTTCTTCTATTTATCTTCAACCTGAACTCATGTCCTATTTCATGCATTCTGGTGAGGAAGCATTGCAAATCCTGCGGTGTTTTGCTAATAAGGACAGCGTCATCAGCATACTCTAGGTCAGCTAATTTCCTATTACTGATCCAATCCAATCCTTCTTTACCATCCCCGACTGTTCTATGTATTATAAAATCCATGAGTAGGATAAACAACATAGGTGATAACACATTCCCTTGGAGTACTCCACTGATTACTGGAAATTCATTTAACCACACTTCACTAACATTAACTTTACTCCTGCCATGCTCATGACTAAATCTATTAAAATTTACATTTTCAAGATGAACTCCATAATAAAAAAGTTACATAATTTTATCCACTGAATAATACATTTCACATGCTTCACAAAATTTATATCATGATATACACAAAATAAACGAAATAAAATCGGTTATAGAGTAATTCAAGTGAAATCGAATCCCGTCATAATAACTTTACTGAAATTTTATCAAACTGAATTGAAAGATGTTGAATATTTATAAAAGGAGTTTATCATTCAATCGCAAAACTAGAACAAAGGAAGTTAGTAAAACCCTAGTGATACGTTGCATGAATAACTCCAATGAATTGATACCCAGCAGTCCCACAGTACACTAAAATTCAATTAGTTTTCCACCAAATATAAATTATGAAAGAATAAAAGAGAATAATAAACAGGAGGCGAGGAGGTCCCCAATATAACCCAAGGCTGATGGAAGGAGAATATTACATAAACTTGGTTAATTTCAAAGTGAAAGGATTATGATGATCCAATGAACGTTTAAGAAGGCGCATAGCTCTAAGAATATTTTCATAATAGGTATGATATCAATAATGAGACAATTTAAGTTTCACCGCTTAACATCTTTATACATTCATCGTCTGTTATATTTTAGCCAATGCGCAAATGTAAAGCAGGTCCATCACGCAAGCAGATATATACAGAGATACGAACACATACACGTAAGCATGCGCGCACGCACGCACATACATCATATAGATATATGTATATATATACATTTATATAAATATTTAATTTATCTATTTATTTATTTATTTATTTATTCATTTATTGATTTACTAGTGTACGCAACCCATAACAAGTGACGGCTAAATATTTAGATATATATGCACACACACGCACAAACACCCCTCTCTCACCAGGTTATGACTACTCCCTATACACCCTACTGGAGGGTCGGGAATTGCTAAGCGTAACCAGATATATATATATATATATATATATATATATATATATATATATATATATATATATATATACATATATATATGTATATATATATATATATATATATATATATATATATATATATATATATATATATATATATATATATATATATATATATGCATATATACATATATGTGTATATATATATATATATATATATATATATATATATATATATATATATATATATATATATATATATATATATATATATATATATATATAGCCAGACAATTGCTATTCTTCATATACGGGATATATGTGAGTGATTGTGTGTATGATTCTGTATTCACCCAATTTACCCATGGCTGTTCTTTTTCGAATGCATTCATGTATTCTCTTGTCATCATCCTATAAAAGGAAATTCATGCAGTTGTAGACAATCTTCTCCTAAATCTAGTTGTAATGATTATCTGTAAGATAGTCAGTTGTCTCGGAAACTTTCATTGATCCGTCAATAAAAGTTTTAAAGAAATACAAGAGTTTATGACAGAATCTCTCTCTCTCTCTCTCTCTCTCTCTCTCTCTCTCTCTCTCTCTCTCTCTCTCTCTCTCTCACTTGTATTTCTTTGAAAGATATTTGGACTAATACTTCATCCCTCTCATATTGTGGTGTTATTGGGGGAAGTAAAACTCAAACTTTTTCAAACTCTAGGCAATATAGTTGCTCAAGCGAATAGGGTTTGGATTACTACTGCGAGTCAAAAGCAACTTTTTCTCCGTCTAGTTTGACATGTTTGCAAGGGTTTACGGTCTTTACTGTCCCTTGCCTTTGAGGATTTGGTGGTTTCAAGGAGCTGCCGTAGGGCAGAGTGACTGAAGTTATTTCTCCGTCTGGTGTCTTTCAAGTATAATCTTGGTCCACCATCTCACTGTTTATTTATTTATTTATCCATTTCTTCAAATTTTTATTCATATATTTACCTATTTATTTATTTATGTACTCATTCATCTATTTATTTGTATAATCCTTTCAGTTTACTTCTATCCACATTTTTTATATTCATTAGTTTCTGATTACAATACACCTAGTTATTCTAGATTGCTAATATTTCTATTCATTGTTGGTCTTTATGGTATCCTTTTGAAAATCTATAACCACTGACTGGTGAATGGTTTATCATTTAATTATTTTGTTTTAAAAACCCTTACTTCAGACTGTTTGAGACTATAGTGGGCAATAGCAGGATCTTTGACACTTTGTGGTTCTTTATCTTTAATTTTCATTTTCGTTTATCTATCGTAAAATGTCTGATGCATAAATGATTAGAGTTAAATGTGTTGATTAAATTTCTAGTCGACTTCAGACTATAGATATGACAACAACATTTGCCTCATTCTGCACAGTGCATTTATCAGAAGAGTATAAATGTTAACTGTCATATCATTATGTCCCGTATATAAAAATTCAAGGTCAAGGTAAGAATATATAACCACCGAGTACAGAAGGTGTAGCAGACAAACAGATGGTCCTGACAGTTGGAAAGATTGGGACATTGTACGAAGTTCCGGACGGCACATTAGGACAAAAAGTATGATTTCATATTTTCTAATAGTTCACTGTGGTTTCATAATCATAATCACGTTGTTAGTTATTTTCATATTTTATGAATATTTGATAATTCAGTCAAAAACAGGTTATAACAGACATATGACCTAAGAACTCCACATTACGAAGCTTTGACTAATTTAGATAACTGGTAAGCATAAATATAAATTCTCCGGAAATATTATTACCAAAATATTTATAGAACTTTAATAAAGATCTGGATAGGTCCGTAAATTTTTGAGATAGGATATTCTTATGATAGTCTGTGCTAATATACGAAACACCATTGAAATTAAGAAAAATTTTTGTGTTATAGATGTTACATATTCTTTTCTTTGTATTTGGAGGATAAAAATAGTCTCCACTTTTATTTCTCTTTTTTGAAAGTATTGTCATTAAAAAAGAAGTGTGTAGGCACCTGATAATACCCCTCCAGGAGGTCGAGCGTAGAGAAAACCTTTACTTTGTGCAGGTAGGAGGTCACGTCGGCAATGTTTGGGAGGGGGTAGTGATCCGGTTCTGTTTGCATGTCCAGGTGCCTGTAATCCCCGCACGGACAGAGGGAGCCGTCTTTCTTCAGAATGATGTGTAAGGGTGACGACCATGGGCTGGAGGCCTTTTGGCAAAGGCCCATTTCCTCCATTTCGGCGAACGTCTGTTTGGCGGCTGCCAATCGTTCCGGTGCCAGACGTCTGAATTTTACGAAGACTGGGGGTCCCGTCATCTTGATATGGTGATAAATACCGTGCTTGGCAGGAACCGTGGGCTTTTGGCGAAGTTCTGGACAGAAAACTTCCGGGTACGACGTGAGGATTTTCCCCACGCCCTCGACCGCCAAAGCTCTGCAGGAATTCTTGGGCATGATCAACTATTATCACCGTTTTCTGCCAGCCATTGCCGCCACTCTTGCTCCCCTCTACGCCTCCCTCAAGGGCAAGCCAAAGGACCTGAAGTGGGGTCCCCTTCAAGAAGCAGCCTTCTGCAATGCAAAGAAGGCCCTATCAACTGCTGCGGCTCTCACTTTTCCTATCCCACACGCCCCTCTCCTTCTCTCCACCGATGCCAGCGACGTCGCTATTGGTGCAGTACTCGAGCAGGTGGTCAAAGGCTTGCCCCGCCCATTGGCCTTCTTCCGCAGAAAACTGTCCAAGGCAGAATCGGGTTATTCTACCTTCGATCGAGAATTGCTGGCGGTGCACTTGGCTGTCCGTCACTTTCGCCATTTCTTAGAAGGTACGCCCTTCGTCATTCGTACAGACCACATGCCTCTGGTGCACGCCTTCACTCGACAGTCTGACGCCTGGTCCGCCCGTCAACGCCGACATCTCTCCGCCGTGGCTAAATACAATTGCACCCTCCAATACGTCCCTGGGAAAATGAATCCCGTTGCCGATGCCCTGTCAAGAAACACGTTGGCTGCCGTTCAACTGGGATTGGATTATAACGCCCTGGCTGAAGCCCAACGACAGGATCCAGAGTATCAAGCTTGTAGGACATCCTGCACGTCCCTCCGTTGGGAGGATTTTCCCCTCAATGACTCCAACACCACCCTCCTCTGTGACGTCAGTACTGGTAGACCGCGACCTTGGATTCCTGCTCCCATGCGCCGACAGGTGTTTGATTTCATCCACGGCCTTTCACATCCCTCGTGCCGTTCTACTGCACAGCTGCTGAAGGCAAAGTTCATTTGGCACGGCATTTCTAAGGATGGTAAGGATTGGGTCCGTGCGTGTACTTCTTGCCAAACTTCCAAAGTACATCGACACACGGATTCAGGAGTGGGCACCTTTCCTTAACCTCAGCGTCGTTTCGCACACATTCACGTCGACGTTGTAGGCCCCCTACCCACATCACAAGGACATTGTTACCTGTTTACCGTCATCGACCGCTCCACTCGTTGGCCTGAAGCCATTTCCATGGAAACTGCAACGTGCGCCTCATGTACATCTGCCTTACTCTCTGGATGGATTTCAAGATTCGGTATCCCTGAGCATATTACTTCTGACAGGGGAACAACTTTCACCTCTCAATTATGGACGTCATTAGCAAATCTCCTGGGCATCACCCTACATCAGACAACGGCCTACAACCCTGCTGCCAATGGGATGGTTGAACGTTTTCATCGCACCCTCAAAGCAGCTTTGATGTCCCGCTGCAAGGATTGCAACTGGTTTACTCAGCTTCCCTGGGTCCTCCTTGGACTAAGGACCACTCCTAAAGACGCCCTCGACGTCTCGGCAGCCGAAATGGTGTATGGCGACCCGTTGGTCGTCCCTGCCGAATTTTTTCCTTCTACGACCTCCTCCGACGATCTCCAGCGCATACGTCACGTCGTGGGAAAATTTACTCCGTGCCGCCAGACTTACAAGCCCCCAGCGAAGCATCACATACCAACGGACTTGCACTCTGCAACGCACGTCTTCCTGCGCAACGACACCAGCAAGCCACCACTAACGCCCCCTTACACGGGCCCTTTCCTTGTGATCCAACGCAGTCCGAAAGCATTCCTCCTAAACATTCGGGGCAAAGAAGACTGGGTCTCCATTGATCGTCTAAAACCTGCTTATCTTCTGCCAGATGACCCGCCTACAGTTCGCCTCTCTAGATCAGGGCGCCCTATTTAACATGTACAGTATGTCATTTTTAGGGGGGGAGCCATATACCAACCGTGTGTCACACAATTGTACATAATTATTTTGTATATATTATGCTTGTATCTGCGCTCTTCCCTCGCACTAAAAAGAACCTGAATGATCATGTCTCCGTTTTGCTCTGTAACATTGTCTGCCTCTCGAACAGGTCATGTCCTGTTGCCTTGAGGTTTTGTATATAAAGAAGAGTGTTCCTTAATAAATAACTCAGTCGTTTCCAATCTGCCTTTGAGTTCACAACTCCTCTCTCGGCCCGTCACAGAAGAAAACTTGAATACAAATTAAATATCCATGTGAGTGGATATGAAATTGATGTTGCAATGAAAATTTTCTTACTTTTAGAATTTCTTATCTGAAAAACCAAAGGTAAACCATAGTCGCTCACAACCCCACAACAGCTTATTGTTATTTGATCTAAATAATTGAAGTTTTCGACATACCTTGATGGTGAGTTAAAAATACTGTTTTTCTGATATTCCCAACAGGGATTCTTAGATATCAACTTATACCAGGAGTGTAAGAGATCATAAATTGAGGGTAGAAAATGAATTAGAGCGAACCGGTATCCCTGAATGAGAGTAGTTGACCCTTATAAGTCATTTTTGGGTAAAATATCTTTATCAGCTTATATTTACTGAATAAAAACGTATTTTAGAAGAAATATATAGAATAGCTTTGTTAAAATTTCTTTTCATTCTTGGTAGAATATCTTTAACAAAACCCAATAGCATGAATTTACTTTATTCTACGATAAAAAAAAAACTTATTTAAAGAGAAATGAAGCTTCTGGATATACGCTCCTTGTAGGATGCTTCAAGAGTAGGGAGAATTTAGATTTACAACAAGTTTTTTTTTTTTTTTTTTTTTTACTAGATATATTTATAAAAGTCTCTTTATTATTCTTAGTACAATATCTTTAATAAGTCTCAGCAGCTCATATTTACTGAAATCTACGAAAAAATGCATTTTAGAAGAAATGTATAAAATCTCTTTATACCCCGTCTCATTCTGTTTTTATGCATTTTCCTAAAGTTTGAATGTTTACAGTGTGTTATTTCAATTAGCAAGTCATGGTTCAAGGCTATAGCAGCTAACAAAGAATGAGTATAAACAGGAAGAAAAAAAAAGGAAAAAAAAAATATAGCCGATTTCATTAGTCGCCACTCGGACAAAAATCTTTGATTCCCAGAAAGCTAATTAAACCTCTTAAACACTTGAAATTGTGCCTTAAAGGGATGATATCGAGAATTTCCCTGAAAAATGAAATCTTCTAGTAATATTTGATAGAATATGCAAATTAAGCATTCATTTAGAGTCCAAAATTAGCTTTAACCTTCATAATAATGATAGAACAAATTTCATAGCCAATATACATTAAGGCACACATACACGCACACACACACATCTATCTATCTATCTATCTATCTATCTATCTAGATAGATAGATAGATAGATAGATAGATATAGATATATACTCATTAAAAATGTATTAATATATTTGTATTTTTTCTGCGTTTACTAAATACATACATACATGCATACATACATACATATAGTATGCTGGCATAATTGGCAACAACCT
>NC_090735.1:159022290-159024790 GCF_036898095.1 Palaemon carinicauda | reverse complement strand
ATTATCCTAAAATTATTCAGTCTCTGATAACAATAAAATAGATGTAATAGTGTTTACTTACAACAAGAATTAAATATGAGTGTTCGTGCGAAGGAGTCTGTAAAGACATCAGGTAATATCATAGCTTGAGCAAATTACTGAGATTTGAATTTGAATGAAGTTATTCTTTCATACTTCATAACTAATATTAGCCATTAAATTGTGATTAATCTCTCCTTAGATAACTTTCATATTCAATATTTGAAAACGGCTGAATATTATCATGCACTGGATATTACCTCAAGTCTAGTAAATATGGTTGGATCTTTCGACATTTACAATAATAATACATAACAATAACATACATTTTACGGAAGGTAAAGGTATACCGTATCAGTACACACACCGTATTTCTACGTATTTTTCTTTTTTATACTGGAAAAGGTATAACAAAATTAAAACCTGAAATATCTGTTATAGGTGATGTTTGCTGTTTTTTCAGGCGCTCAGGGTAAAGAAGTTTTATCTTTAATTCTCCTGTTTTCAAATATGCCCTAGTTGAAAAATCAAATCAAAGGGATAAAAGCCTTTGAAATTCAATTTGGCCGAAACAAGGTAAAATACATAACAGATGACAATGAACATATTTGTTTGTTCTTTGCTTTCTTGCTTAGACAATCTCCTTTTTTACCGTCACATCATATTTGAAACCTTATGTGCAAAAGTGAAAATCACATTAAATTGATATTCAAAAGTCTTGGGAGGTCACATTTGAATCCCATAGCTTCCAATGGTCTTTAATTGCAAATTCGAGCTTTCATTTACCAATTTCTTATGCTTATTATGTATATTCATACTTGTCATGCTGCGAGGAAATGTTACCTCTCTTTTGAAGACTATCAAAGAAGAACCGAGGACAGTAATTTATCGTAATTTTTCTTTCATGCTCATTAAAATCAAAGGAACGATTTTATCAGCATGACGTCCTTTTCAATATGTTCTTTTCATAAATGTTTAGATTCACTCACCCAAACACTGAATACTCACATGCACACACACACATATATATACGCTCGTGTGTGTGTGTATATATATATATATATATATATATATATATATATATATATATATATATATATATATATATATATATATATATATAAATGTATATATATACATATATAAATATTTATATACATGTATATATATATATATATATATATATATATATATATATATATATATATATATTTATATATATAGTATATATATATATATATATATATATATATATATATATATATATATATATATATATATGTGTGTGTGTGTGTGTGTGTGTGTGTGTGTTGAAGCTCACTAAAATATGAATTCTATACCAAAATTGGCACAATCTCACTTTTATGACCACATTTATTTCACCAAAAATAACCAATAGAAAAGTATCGAAACAATAAGTTTTTTAAACAATTTATTAATAAAATTGGTTCTTTTGTCAGCGTTACTTTTCTGTGAAATATTACTTAAATTATTATAGTCAGTTAGCAATTAAAACTTGATGGGATCTTTTATTGATATGAGGGATTCTCTTAGTTTTTCAAAATTTTGTTTCAATTGATATAGTTTGTATATGCATGTGTGTGGCATAGGCTTATAAAAGTTTATGTTTTGTGTGTACGTTGGTGTCAAAATGAATGTCTTTTTACCTTCAACATAACCATGTCGTATTGCATCTGGGAGATATACTTTTTATGTAAATATTCCTGAACTACTCAGAAGGATACAAAAACTCCTGTAAAAGAAAAGTAAAGAAAAAATATCTGATTTAATATTATATTTCACAATCTAAACACATTAAATAGCAAAAACTGAAAAAAATTTGCGATAACTTAATTTTTTAAATTACTTTATATTTGAAATGTTTTTCCCATGAACCGTTTTCCCCAATTTACTGGTTTTCCCATCTGACATTTTTTGTAAATTTCATATGCCTACATATTTTTCTCGTCAAACTATCCTTAGTAGGAATAAATCTTCATGTTTTTTCTTTCATTAAGGCCCTTTGCGTCCATAGGCGTAGGCGGAGATGATGATGATGATGATGATAATGATGATTTTTCTTTCATATAAAATTTATCGATGCTTTAACTTCCATAAATAGATGCTGATCACATTAAACCTTCACGTATTCAAAGGTTATTCCTTCTTTATTGATACCCAATTCTTCTGCTTGATATTCTTATTTAGGACACTCTCTCCAGGGGACCTTCTGATTTGCCCCTATCAGACCTTAGCTCGTCCATCATCCTGACATCATCTGAGTGTATCCGTCTTCCATCATCCCTACAAAAAACGTCGGTCACGTCATCTTTAGTTTTTCCATTTATTAAGCAATCCATTAACCTCAGTAAGATTTTCTTCTCGTTCATTCTTGATATTCCTGAAATCTTTTGTTAATAATAAATCCATACTTTATTGGATGATGTCATTCGATCTATCTTTTATTTTGAACATTTAGCTT
>NC_090735.1:159009790-159014790 GCF_036898095.1 Palaemon carinicauda | reverse complement strand
ATTAACAAGATTCATTATTATTGAAGAAAGGAGTTTCTCCAATAATATTTCATCATTATCATGACCCAATTCGTTCTGGGCAACCTCCTTTCTTCAATGATATTTCATCATTATATGTGATCCAATTCGTGCTGGGTGACTAGCTGCTTTCTTAATCAATACCTATAAGAAAAAATAAGAGATGCGTTTCGAAATTCTAAAGGTTGCTATGAAATCCTTGCTGAATTCAGGTTAAGAATTCGTGTAATCTAATGAGCTCTGTAATTAAGAACTAGGTTTGACTTTAAGAGAGACAGACTTTTTCTTTAAATCTTTTTGCAGATGAATATTTCAACTGTTATTCCAGCTGTCCAGAGAGGATGAGATGAAGAATAAATGGAAAAAAAATAAGAAAATTTCTCTGTGCTATAGATATGCATTAAGAATTTATTACGAAGATTTTAGCAAAAGAAAGTCAATATTTAAGAAAAATAAAATAACTTCACTAGCGCAGGAGACTGGTAGCTCTAAAAGGAAATGTATTTCCAATTACTAACAAAGGCTTTCCTACTTCTAGATATTATTATCATTATTATCATTATTCTTATTCTTATTCTTATTCTTATTATCATTATTACTACTACTACTACTACTACTACTACTACTACTACTACTACTACTAATAATAATAATAATAATAATAATAATAATAACATATTATAGCTAAAATTTGCCATTGAAGTATCTCTAGAAAATGTAAAATACGATGCGACATGAATAGTATGAACATCACCCACATTCTGTGGTAAAAAAATGATCAGGCTAAACTGATCTGGGATAACAGTGTAAGGGCAGACAGGGTAATACAAGCACACCGATCAGAGGTCACTTTGATCGACAAGACAACGAAAAAGAGAGTGCTACTTGAAACAGCTCATATATTGAGGAAAATGATGGACTTCTAAGCAAGCTAGATGTAACACTTCTAGAACCCGACACTATAAAGCACCAGTCTCTGTCCCGTGATTAACTGAAGAAAAAAAAAATATATATATATATATGTATATATATATATATATATATATATATATATATATATATATATATATAAAACTGATGCTCATAAATCTGCTACATGAACTGATACAAACAATAATAAGTCTATGTTACTACAATAAATTAAGATAATAAAATAAGGGCAAACTGTGAGTGTGTTCAGTTGGGAAAGAATATTGATCTACCACTCTTGCAAAAAAATAATGATATGCCTAGTACACTTTACTTTTAAGTAGGAACGTGGTCGACGTCTTGACTGAGGTTTATTCAAGAAATGAATGAAAAAACAAAAGTTAAATAAATTCACCAGATTTTTTTTTTGTATCATGTAATCGACTATTTTCGTCAAAATATGAAAATTCACGGAACTGATGAAATTAAACAGAAGAATACTAAAACTTAATATATACTTTACACATAATTCAATTGAAATACAATATACTTTGCTCAATACATTTGATTTCTGACTTTTGTTTTCATAATGTCATATTTTACCTAATAAAGTTGCCTTTGTAGTAGATCAATTGTTAATGTACTGAATTAAAGAGTAATGTCTACTGTAGTAAGCTTCTTATAATACCTTAGATGAGCAATTATGTACATTTGAGTTTTTAGTATGCAGACAAGCATACATCAAATAATGATAATACATAAAATAATTATAGTACCAAATGGTAAAAATATGAGCATATACATGCACATAAACTTAAATGCTTACACACACACACACATATATATATATATATATATATATATATATATATATATATATATATATATATATATATATATATATATATATTATTATTATTATTATTATTATTATTTGCTAAGCTACAACCCTAGCTGGAAAAGCAAAATGCTATAAGCCCAGGGGCCCCAACAGGGAAAATAGCCCAGTAAGGAAAGGAAAGAAGGAAAAATAAAATATTTTAAGAAGAGTAACATTAAAATAAATATTTCCTATATAAACTATGAAAACTTTAACAAAACAAGAGGAAGAGAAATTAAATAGAATAGTGTGCCTGATTGTACCCTCAAGCAAGAGAACTCTAACCCAAGACAGTGGAAGACCATGGTACAGAGGCTATGGCACTACCCAAGACTAGAGAACAATGGTTTGATTTTGGAGTGTCCTTCTCCTAGAAGAGCTGCTTACCATAGCTAAAGAGTCTCTTCTACCCTTACTAAGAGGAAAGTAGCCACAGAACAAATACAGTGCAGTAGTTAACCCCTTGAGCGAAGAAGAATTGTTTAGTAACCTCAGTGTTGTCAGGTGTGTGAGGACAGAGGAGAATCTGTTAAGAATAGGCCAGACTATTCGGCGTATGTGTAGGCAAAGAGAAAGAACCGTAACCAAAGAGAAGGATCCAACGTAGTACTGTCTGGCCAGTCAAAGGACCCCATAACTCTCTGGCGGTAGTATATATATATATATATATATATATATATATACACACACACACATATGTATGTATATAAATCTATATTATATATATATATATAAATATATATATATATATATATATATATATATATATATATATATATATATATATATATATATGTGTGTATACACACACACACACATATATATATATATATATATATATATATATATATTTATATATATATATATATATATATATATATATATATATATATACACACACACACATATATATATATATATATATATATATATATAGATATATGTACATATATATATATATATATATATATATATATATGCATATATATATGTATATATAGTATATATATATATATATATATATATATATATATATACATATATATATATATATATATATATATATATATATATATATATATATATATGTATATATATATATATATATATATAGCCTATATATATATATAAAATATCAAATCCGATGAGGCATGGATAGTATGAACATGATCACATGCTGTGGTAGAAAATTATCAAGCTAAACTGCTATGGGTCTACATTGTAAGGACAGACAGGGTAATACAAGCACACCGATCAGACGTCATCGATCTACAAGACAACGAAAAAGGAAGCAGTCATAGATGCTGCAGTTACGTGGGAGTCAAGTGTAGAAGATTGGGGGGGGGGGGCAAGAATAGAAAGCTCCTGTAAGGAAAGTTAATATAGCCTTAGGGATTCTAAGAAGTTTACCGTAAATACTATTGCCTTTTTCCATTTCATCGTGAGTTTTACCGATTATCTCCTGATGTGTATTAATTAGAAGAATTATTTATCAAATGTGTAAATAAATACCAAACATTGATGAACAAACATTCTTGTGACCTCATATGGAAGTTAACCCCTCCGCAGAATAATCTTTAGTCAGTTCCTCATAGACAGAAAAATCAATCAAGGTTGACATAACAATAGTCTATATAAAATATCAGTGTCTAAATGAACTTTAATAAAGAATTATAAAAAGAACACACGAACGTCACACTGTTGGCAACGTGACTGGAAATGGTATATAGGGAAATCATAAAAAACATATATAAGAAACTTTAAACAAATATGAGCTCATTTAAAAAGAATGAGAAAAGGATAACAAGATTTTGTTAAAAACAAAAAAAAAAAAATAAAAAATAAAAACAGCATCGAGAAAAGGTTAACAAGGTTTTGTTTTGAAAACATCAATGCTGGGTAAGAGCCTTGAAGAAAGGGACGAGAAATTTATAAACACTACCACCAAACTAGCCTTGAAAAGAATAAATATTAAACAAAAACAAGTGTATTTCGGTGAAACTCTCGTTAGACCAAGGCTCGTTAGAATAAAGGATTTTTTTTTTTGTAAATTTTTTTGCATAATAAAAGGAAAAAGATAATTGAACCTGTATAAAATAATAGACAATCAAAATTAATGGCTTACTATTTTTTAGGTAACCTGAGGGCGATATCATATAAGAAAAAGAAAATTATCGTTCATGATAATCATAGAAATGTCATTCACCACGAATATGTAAGTATATGAATTTTCTTTCTCGTATATCTTAAATTTTAATTTTTTTAAATATCTCTATGATTAATAATAATAATAATAATAATAATAATAATAATAATAATAATAATAATAATAATAATAATAATAATAATAATAATAATAAATGCATTTAGAGTTCCAGGTGATACCTTTTGGTCTTACCTCGGCTACTCTGACTTTTGTCCGATCAAGTTTATAGACTTTGGGAGATACAGAAAATGTTTCAAGTCATTTAGGTGATGTGATTATATTCAGTCAGTAAGGAAATTAAAAGTTATTTGAAGACGTTAAGAATTGTAATTGAAAGATTGACCAGATGGAAGTTAAAAAGTGGCAGTTTTTAAGAATGTCTATCATATTTAGTGATTAGTGAAGAAGGACTACGCATGCAAGTTAATAAAATTAGGACTATTATGGAGTGCTTAGCTCTACAAAATTTAGACTCTAAGGAGGTTCCTAGGAATGGTAGGTTACTATAGACCTTTCAATCAGGGATTTACAGAAATAGCCAAACCATTAACTATATTGACGAAAAAGGAAAAACATTATGAAAGGAAGGATGAACGAAAGGATGCTTTACAAACATAAGAGGGAAGTTAACGCAAGATCCTCTATTAGCACACCCAGATTTTTTCAAAGATTTTTGTCATGTGATGCTTCAAGTACACGGTTAGGAGTGGCTTTATTCACGGAAATGGAAAGCAAAAATGGGAGCCGCCTATTATGCTGACAGAGAAAATTATAACACTACTTCAAGAGAATGTTTAGCTACTCGTCGGGCATTAGGAAAGTTCAGACATATTTCATCAGGATATAAGATATTAACTTATCATTACCCAATTTGCGATCTTTTTAAAAAAAGAGGGAATTCACAATCAAAAGGAAATTCAATGCGTCATTAGTGCAATAAAATTTTTCCCAGACTAAATAAGTTTCAGGATGTTGTAATACTACTAC
>NC_090735.1:158997290-159004790 GCF_036898095.1 Palaemon carinicauda | reverse complement strand
TAAAACAAATATCTCATATATAAACTATAAAAGGAAATTATGTCAGCCTGTTCAACATAAAAACATTTGCTGCAACTTTCAACTTTTGAAGTTCTACTGATTCAACTACCCGATTAAGAAGATTATTACACAACTTGGTCTTAGTTGGAGTAAAACTTTTAGAATACTGGGTAGTATTAAGCCACTTGATGGAGAAGGCCTGACTATTAGAATCAACTGCATGACTAGTATTACGAACAGGATGGAACTGTCCAGGAAGATCTGAATGTAAAGGATGGTCTGAACTATAAAAAAAATCTTATGCAACATTTGGAATAGATTGATCACCGAAAATCTTAAAAGACTTTCTCAATAAGCCAATTTTTTGTGCAAATGAAGAAGACAGAGACATAATACGTTTCTCAAAAGTAAATTTACTATCGAGAATCACATCTAAAATTTTAAAAAGAGTCATGTAAAGTTAAAGAAACATTATCAATGCTGAGATCCGGATGTCGAGGAGCCACTGTCCTTGACCTACTTACAATCATATTTTGAGTGTTGTTAGAATTCAACTTCATACCCCATAATTTGCACATTGCACTAATTTTAGCTACATCTCTATAAATGGATTCAGCAACCCCAGATCTACATTCAGGAGATGGAATTGATGCAAAGAGAATAGCATCATCTACATATGCAGAAAGCTTATATATAGTGTGTGTATAGTATGAAAAGTAATGGAGCAAGAACACTACCATGAGGAATACCAGATATCATATCCTTATACTCATTATGGGGCCCATCAGCAACAACTCTTTACGATCTATTACTTAAAAATTCAGTAATGATGCTAAGAAACGACCCTCCCACTCTCAACTGTTCGAGTTATAAAACAAGGGCCTCATGATTAACATGGTCAAAGGCAACACTAAAATAAAGGCCAATCATACGAACTACTTGACCACAATCAAGGGATTTTTGTACAGCATTGGAGATTGTAAGAAGGTCATCTCATGCACCAAGGCCTTTACGAAAACCAGATTGCAAACTAGGGAAAAAATGATTACCTCCAGTAAACCTATTAAGACGTTTTTCCAAAAGATGTTCAAAACTTTGGATAATATGGGAGTTATGGAAACTGGGCGGTAATCAGTTGGACTTGAGCTACCACAAACACATTTACATAGTGGAGTAACATTACGAATTCTCCAACAAGCGCTAAAACCTCTTCTTGCTAACGTGCGCAAAATAACAGATAACTTTGGAGCTAAGAAATCTGCTGTCTTTATAAAAAAAAAGAAAAAAAGGAAAATACCATTTGGGTCTACACTTCTATAAGCATCAAGAGCCATCAGCAGAGCTTCATTTTCACTAAATCAAAAAGCTAAACTAGCTAGTTTAGCCTCAGGAAAAGAAGGAATGAGGAAGTTAGAGTTTCTCATTACTCTGCTTACTGTAAAACACATCTACCAGAAGGGTTGCCTTTTCCTTTGGACAGTGAGTGACAGAGCCACCTAGTTTAAGTAAAGGAGGAACTGTTGCATATACACCAAAGAGTGCAAGTTTAAGGGTAGTCCACCACTTATGCTCCTGGGTGGTACCAGAAAGGGTTTCTTTTATGGCTAAATTGTATTCCTTTTTAGTTGAAGCATAAACTCTCTGAGCAAAACCTCTAAGCTGAGTATAGTTATTCCAGGTCAGATCTGATCTGTTACCCTTCCAAAGATGATAGGCCTCCTGCTCTTCCAAGTAAGCATGTCTACAATTATTATTGAACCATGGTTTACCCTTCATTCGGTTCCTTAGCACACGAGAAGGGATACGCCTATCAATTATGTTGACTAGATTCTCAATCAAAGAGACAACACGATCAACACTGCTATACAATTGTGACCAATTCCAGCCCAATTGATCATGCAAAATCCTATCCCAGTCTGCTTGAGATTTGATATAAATCATACACAAGTATGATACATCAGGGACAGGCTGCTCAGTCTTCACTACTAATGAAATCAAGGCATGATCAGATGTCCCAACTGGAGAGCCAATCTTACTTGTTATAACGCCAGAGAAGTCTGTGTATACTAGGTAAAAACAGTTACCAGACCTGTGAGTAGCTTCACTTATGATTTGCTCACAGCCTGATGCAGAGACAAAGTCTAAAGCTCCTAAGCCATGCCGATCGGTAAGAGAAACTGAATCTAACCACTCCCTATGGTGAGCATTGATATCACCAACAAAAACAAAAGTGGCGTTTCTATCATCTTATTGTATCTTAGTCATAATGGTAAGGAGACAATAGAAGATAGAATCATCCATGTCTAGATTCTAGTAAATCGAACACAAATAGAAGTTGTTATGCTTGCCACAAACTTTTATTACCAGAATCTCATAACATCCTTATCCATAGCAAGACTTATGAGGAGCAGGGCAATCAGTCTTTATATACATCGCCATTCCCCTGTCCTTAGGGATGGCATTGGGTTTCAACATTATTGGCTTCTTAAAACCAGTTTTAAGGAGCTCAGATGAGTGCCTCGTATTAGAAACTAAAGTTTCTGAGCACAAAAGAATATTATACTGTCTGGAAGTAACTGTAAGGTCTTGAATATTTGCATAAAGACCACGATTATTGCAATAAAGTAGACGACATTGAAGAAATCTAGGACGTACTGGTCCCGGATTTAGCTCAATGTCTCCAGAGAGCATAAAAATTAATGGTACTACAAAAGATACATCACAATTAAAAACTTGATTAACAAGAATGATAACAAAAACAATATGTACAGAAATATAAATAACGTGATAATCAAACTAATAGACTATGTAAAAAAAGTAAAAACTGGTCAACATGGAGGAGCCGATACACCATGCAAGACTAGATACCCTCCAGGATAGCCAATTCAACCAAAGAGAGGACAGTAAGGATGGTTTGAAAAGAAAAAGAATTAGATAAGGAAAATACAACTTGATAAACCACCAGGCAGCCAGGGTCTTTCTATTATGCCTGCCCAACACGCCATTAAAAAAAAAAAACAAGAGTAAGAAAAAAAATAACATAGAATAGTGTGCTAGAATGTACCCTCAAGCAAGAGAGTATCATCTCTGTGTTCCTTCCATTTATCTTCAACCTGAACTCATGTCCTATTTCATGCATTCTGGTGAGGAAGCATTGCAAATCTTGCGGTTTTCTGCTAATAAGGACAGCGTCATCAGCATACTCTAGGTCAGCTAATTTCCCATTACTGATCCAATCCAATCGTTCTTTACCATCCCCGACTGTTCTATGTATTATAAAATCCACGAGTAGGATAAACAACATAGGTGACAACACATCCCCTTCGATTACTCCACTGATTACTGGAAATTCATTTAACCAGACTTCCCTTTACTCCTGCCATGGTCATGAAAAAATCTAATCAAATTTACATTTTCAAGAGGAACTCCATAATAAAGCAGTTACATAATTTTATCAACTGAATAATACATCTCACAAGCTTCACAAAATTTATATTAAGATATACACAAAATAAACGAAATAAAATCAGTTACAGAGTAATTCCAGTCAAATCAAATTCCGTCGTAATAACTTTACTGAAATTATATCAAACTGAATTGAAAGATGTTGAATACTTTAGTTTATAAAAGGAGTTTATCAATCAATCGCAAAACTAGAAAAAAAAAAGGAAGTTAGTTAAACCCTAGTGATACGTTGCATGAAAAACTCCAATGAATTGATACCCAGCAGTCCCACAGTACACTAAAATTCAATTAGTTTTCCACCGCATATAAATTCTGAAAGACTAAAAGAGAATAATAAACAGCAGGCGAGGAGGTACCCTATATAACCCAAGGCTGATGGAAGGAGAATATTGCACAAAATTGGCCAATTTCAAAGTGAAATGATTATGATGATCCAATGAACGTTCAAGAAGACGCATAGCTCTAAGAATATTTTCATAATAGGTATGATATCAATTATGAGACAATCTAAGTTTCACCGCTTAACATCTTAATAAATTCATCGTCAGTTATATTTTAGCCAATGCGCAAATGTGAAGAAAGTCCGTCACGCAAGCGGATATATACAGAGATACGAACACATACATGTAAGCATGCGCGCACGCACGCATATACAACATATATAAATATATGTATACATATACATATATATAAATATTTAATTTATTTATTTATTGATTGATTTACTAGTGTACGCAACCCATAAAAATGACTGTTAAATATTTAGATAGATATGCACACACACGCACACACACCCCTCTCTCACCAGGTTATGACTACTCCCTATACACCGTACCTCGGAGGGTCGGGAATTGCCGAGCGTAACCAGAAATATATATATATATATATATATATATATATATATATATATATATATATATATATATATATATATATATATAAATATATATATATATATAAATATATATATACAAATATATATATATATATACACATATATATACATATAAATATATATATGTATATATATATATATATATATATATATATATATATATATATATATATATATATACCTATATATAAAAACATACATATATATATATATATATATATATATATATATATATATATATATATATATATATATATATATATATATATATATATAGCCAGACAATTGCTCTTCATTATATACGGGATATATGTGAGTGATTGTGTGTATAAATCTGTATTTACCCTTGACTGTTCTTGTTCGAGTGCATTCATGTGTTCTCTTGTCATTATCCTATAAAAGGAAATTCATGCAGTTGTATACAGTCTTCTCTTAAATCTAGTTGTAATGATTACCTGTAAGATAGTCAGTTGTCTTGGAAACTTTCATTGATCCGTCAATAAAAGTTTTAAAGAAATACAAGAGTTTATGACATATCTTGATGTCAATGGTAAGAAGAATCTCTCTCTCTCTCTCTCTCTCTCTCTCTCTCTCTCTCTCTCTCTCTCTCTCTTGTATTTCTTTGAAAGATATTTGGACTAATATTTCATCCCTCTCATATTTTGGAGTTATTGGGGGAAGTAAAACTCAAACTTTTTCAAACTCTAGGCAATATAGTTGCTCAAGCGAATAGGGTTTGGATTACTACTGCGAGTCAAAAGCAACTTTTTCTCCGTCTAGTTTGACGGATGTTTGCAAGGGTTTACGGTCTTTACTGTCCCTTGCCTTTGAGGATTTGGTGGTTTCAAGGAGCTGCCGTAGGGGAGACTGACTGAAGTTATTTCTCCGTCTGATGTCTTTCAAGTATAATCTTGGTCCACCATCTCACTGTTTATTTATTTATTTATCCATTTCTTAAAATTTTTATTGATATATTTCCCTATTTATTTATTTATTTACTCATTCATCTATTTATTTGTATAATCTTTTCAGCACCGAGTTATTCTAGATTGTTAATAATTCTATTCATTGTTGGTGTTTATGGTATCCTTTAGAAAATCTATAACCACAGACTGGTGAATGATTTATCATTTAATTATTTTGTTTTAAAAACCCTTACTTCAGACTGTATCAGACTAACGTGGGCAATAGCAGGATCTTTGACACTTTTTGGTTCTTTAACTTTAATTTTCATTTTCGTTTATCGATCGCAAAATGTCTGATGCATAAAAGATTAGAGTTAATGTGTTGATTAAATTTCTAGTCGACTGCAGCCTATAGATATGACAACAACATTTGGCTCATTCTGCACAGTGCATTTATCAGAAGAGTATGAATGTTAACTGTCATATCATTATGTCCCGTATATAAAAATTCAAGGTCAAGGTAAGAGTATCTAACCACCGAGTACAGAAGGTGTAGCAGACAAACAGATGGTCCTGACAGTTGGAAAGACAGGGACATTGTAAGAAGTTCCGGACGGTACAATAAGACTAAAAGTATGATTTCATATTTTCTAATAATTCACTGTGCTTTCATAATCATTATCACGTTTTTAGTTATTTTCATACTTTTATGAATATTTGATAATTCAGTCAAAAACAGGTTATAACAGACATATGACCTAAGAGCTCCACATTACGAAGCTTTGACTAATTTAGATAACTGGTAAGCATAAATATAAATTCTCTGCAAATATTATTACCAAAATATTTATAGAACTTTAATAAAGATCTGGATAGGTCCGTAAATTTTTGAGATAGGATATTCTTATGATAGTCTGTGCTAATATACGAAACCCCATTGAAATTAAGAATTTTTTTTGTGTTATAGATGTTACATATTCTTTTCTTTGTATTTGGAGGATAAAAATAGTCTCCACTTTCTTTTCTCTTCTTTGAAAGTATTGTCATTAAAAAAAAAGAAGAAAACTTGAATACAAATTAAAGATTACAGGAAGAAGCTACAGAATATCCCTGTGAGTGGATGTGAAATTGATATTGCAATGAAAATAGTCTCTCACAACCCCACAACAGCTTATTGTTAATTGATCTAAATAATTTAAGAGTTTTCGACATACCTTGATGGTGAGTTAGAAATATTATTTTTTTCTGATATTCCCAACAGGGATTCTTAGATATAAACTTATACGAGGAGTGTAAGAGATTATAAATTGAATCAGAACGAACCAGTATCCCTGAATGAGAGTAGTTGACCCTTGTAAGTCATTTTTGGGTAAAATATCTTTAACAGCTTATATTTACTGGAATAAAAAAAAACGTATTTTAGAAGAAATCTTTAAAATAGCTTTATGAAAATTTCTTTTCATTCTTGGTAGAATATCTTTAACAAAACCCAATAACATGAATTTACTTTATTCTACGATAAAAAAACGTATTTAAAAAGAAATGAAGCTTCTGGATATACGCTCCTTGTAGGATGCTTCAAGAGTAGGGAGAATTTAGATTTACAGCAAGTTTTTTTTTACTAAATATATTTATAAAAGTCTCTTTATTATTCTTGGTACAATATCTTTAATAAGTCTCAGCAGCTCATATAGACTGGAATCTACGAAAAAACGCATTTTAGAAGAAATGTATAAAATCTCTTTAGACTCTGTCTCATTCTGTTTTTAGGCATTTTCCTAAAGTTTGAATGTTTACAGTGTGTTATTTCAATTAGCAAATCATGGTTCGAGGCTATAGCAGCTGACAAAAAATGAGTATAAACAGGCCTTAAATTTTGGAAGACGAGCCCCCCACCAAAAAAAAAAAAAAAAAAATAAATAAATAAAATAATAAAAATAAAAAAATAAAGAAAAAAAGGTAACTGATTTCATTAGTCGCCACTCGGACAAAAATCTTTAATTCCCAGAAAGCTGATTAAACCTCTTAAACACTTGAAATTGTGCCTTAAAGGGATGATATCGAGAGTTTCCCTGAAAAAATTAAATCTTCGAGTAATATTTGATAGAATATGCAAATTAAACATCCATTTAGAGTCCAAAATTAGCTTTAACCTTCTTAATAATGATTGAACAAATTTGATAGCCGATATGCATTAAGGCACACATTCACGTACACAAACACACACACACACAA
>NC_090735.1:158954790-158962290 GCF_036898095.1 Palaemon carinicauda | reverse complement strand
TATATATATACATATACATATATATATATATATATATATATATATATATATATATATACATATACATATATATATATATATATATATATATACATATATATATATATATATATATATATATATATATATACATATACATATATATATATATATATATACATATATATATATATATATATATATATATATATATATACATATATATATATATATATATATATATATATATATATATATATACATATATACATATATATATATATATACATATATATATATATATATATATATATATATATATGTAAATACATATACATATATATATATATATATATATATATATATATATAAATACTTATACATACATATATATATATATATATATATATATATATATATATATATATATATATATATACACGCACACTCATTTATATATATATATACATATATATATATATATATATATATATATATATATATATATATATATATATATATATATATATACACGCACACTCATTTCTATATATATATATATATATATATATATATATATATATATATATATATATATATGCATATTTCATTATTAATACATACATGTGTAAGCATATATCTAACCAAATAAATATATATAAGAGCTTCCCCAGGACATGATAAAGAATTTGTTATAATGTGTGTCCGTATAATCGCAAGAAACATCATAAATCTCCACTGTAAGTACTTCCAATAATGAGGTAATTGTGCTATAATCATTTGCATTCCTACTTGTTATTCAAATGTAGATATTCAAAACAAGACATTAAAAACAACACAAATTTAGTTGTTTCTATTAGACGATACCCAATAAAGATATTAGAATCAATCAAAAGAATTGTTCATGGTTACATATTAAGCGAATTCTATTATTATCAAAACTTTTTACTTATGAGAAATAATTATACTTCTAACAGAAAACACACGCGATGCATATAATCCCAAGAAATGAGGTAACCCTCATTTAATGGGGGGATCTTATCACAAAACCCCTAATGGAATGGACTTTCATCACGTAAGGTGTAAATTTTACGAGCAGCCTGTTTATGTCTACTGCATCTGGAAAGGGGTGTATAAGGCCTTTAATTTACTCTTATTTTCTAAAGATAAATATGATGAAAAGGTTAAGGCACAGGAAAATTGAGACCATAATTCAGATGTGGTACTTATGTTACATAGGAATGCCACCATAATGACTTACAATGAAATTTTGAAAAACCTGTTTTCATATAAAAAAAATTATCCCATGTTGTTTTTGCTTTAAATTAATGAATAAAATTCCAGCAACATGAATCGTTATCTGTTTCGAAGAGGAGAGATTTACACTTCCTGTAACACTAAAAACTCTAAAATGAAGTATGAATTTAATGGGTCAAAGATATTTTCATAAATTTTATAATGCAGAAAGCAAGACAAGCGTGATATATCTATTATTACATGGGCCAGGGTACGAGCACCAAAAATATATATTTTATATATCACGGCTGGCAAGTTACACAGCCTCATGAGTTCTAAACTCACCTGTTTGTTTTTACATAAATCTTTTACACTTGGATAATACCGAACTCTTGAGAATATTATATAAATCCCAGACGGGAATATATAAAAATACTGAATAGCCAAAGGTCTCTTACGTACACTCAAAACAAACTGGGTAATTATTATTAAGAACTATTCAAAACAACCTCTTATTTCGATTCTTAAACAGGGATACATGAGAGTTCTGTAAGAAACGCCGGTGATCGAAATAATGGACAATTTACAAAAATAAATATATTCTATAAAAATTACAACACTGAAACAATTTACACTAAAAATAAGTCACTCTAAATATTAAATCTGAATAAAAACTCAGACTAAGACAAGAAAAAAAATATTTATGAAAATTATACAATCACTTAACTCGAAATATTAAATCTGAACTAAACCTTAGACTAAGACAAAAGAATATTACACTCTGAAAATTATATGATCACTTAACTCGGAATATTAGATCTGAACAAAACCTTAGACTAAAACAAGAGAATATTCTACTCTAAAAATTGTATAATCAATTGTTTCACTGAAAACTATATTTTACACAAACATTTAATCTTGATAATTAATGAAAATAGTTAATCATTAATCTTTTAAATATATTTATAAAAAGAATGAACCCTAAAAAAATCCTGCTTTTGAAAATAAACATTAATAATCGAATGAGTAGTTAAATGAGAAACAACTTAACTGCATGTTTTTTCTTGAATACATTTATGATATAAAATAAGAATAAAAATGAACCGTAAACAAATCCTTCTATGGAAAATAAACAATATTAAAATTCTCCCTATTATTTTGGACGTTTTCCTATTTAGTAGAAATTTCTTAAAACCTATAATGGATGAGTTCGTTTACAGTGAAAAGGGAAAGCCCATGTTAGTAGTGAACGGACATTTATTTGTTAAAGACGAGCAAATAAAAAATAAAAAATATTGGAAGTGCCATAAATTTTCAAATAACTGTAAATGTCGTGCTATAACAGTATAGTATCGAGCATTTTCTCAGTAAGTCAGCGCTGCTCATCCATCATTATGGAAATTCATCAATGCGCTTAAAAGAGAAAAATCTCCCCGTGAAATTAGAATTGCAAAATCAAATAGAGGTGAAGAATGTTAAAGAAGCACCCGTAAATATAAAGAAAGTGCAAGATGTCTCAAGAAACTAGTTAACAACTTTGAAGAATATTAAGACGTGATCAAGTATCTTCGTACAGAAGCCCATAATCTGAGAATGTAATAAAAGGTCTGATTTTCTTTTTATAATTGGTATCGATTTTTAATTTATTTTAAAAGGTTTTTAAATTTGACATGAATATGCAAAGATATGTAAATAAAACTTTAATAAGTTTAGAATATTCGTTAATTAACATTAATCCTATTCTCCTTTATGGTTAAGTATAGTATGCGAAGGATTCAAACAACATAAATTTCGAAAAATTGCTTATTCAAATATCTTGTAATTCGATCAATTACAAATTTGAACAAATACACATGCGAACAACTGTTTTCGAAAAAATGTTTTTCGAACAATCGTCTTTTGAATAATTGTTTTTCGAAAAATCGTCCGCACACGCTCGTTCATACCTTGTTTGGTTCGTTCAGCTCACTTAAACAGTTTACGTAAGACTTCATAACAAAATACGTGAAATAAAAAGTAAATTCTTGAAAAGAACGTAAATTTACATTTACTGACTTGATTGAAAAATACAATGAAATAAACGATGAAAGTCTTACGTAGTTTACATACAATTACATATACCTACATGAGAGGAGCTAACCTTACGTGCTGGCTATACACCTCTTAAATATACAAATGAAATACATGAATAAGATATTTACTCCACACTAGACCAGCTTCGTAAGACTATGTATTAAAATTTTCTAATTGCATTTAAACTCATCTCATCATCATCATCATCATCATCATCATCCTCATCCTCATCATTATTTTCATCAACAACTGTTACTAGTCTTACAGAACAAAGTCCTCAGACATGTCCCTGAACCTGCTTCTGTTTATGGTCTTTCTATGCCAGTCCACACCCGCAAATTTTCTTAGTTCGTCAATCTAATGTCCTCTCTTCTTTCCCCTGCTTCTTTTGCAATCTCTAGGGATCCATTCTGTTATTCTTAATGTCCATCTATTATCTGCCAATGTCCTCTATTTTAGTTTGCTCTCGTATTAATGTTGCTCTTTTTCTGGGTTTTAGTGTTACTCCAATCTTTATTCTTTCCATACCTCTCTGAGCTGTAACTAGCTGTTACATAAGTTAAAACTGGTAGGACCATCTCATCAAATGCTGCTTCTTTTAAAGAATGTTGCATTTTATTTTCCATGATCTCAATTTGTTTTCCAAAAGCTCTCCATCCATGCTTATCCTTCTTTTAATTTCGATCTCGTGTCCTGGGGAAACCCTCACTGTTTCCTCTGAGAACGTATATTAATTTTTCAATCTCTTAAGGTTCGTCCATAACTCATATTTGCTGTTTTTCTTAATTTCCATTGAAAATTGTCTTGATATTACTTACTCACTATCTCCTCTAAGTGCGTATATTCATTTACAATCTCTAAATGTTCGTCCATAACTCTTATTAGTTGTATCTCTCCATTTTAATTGAAAATTATCTTAATATTACTCATTTTAATTTTCAGTCCTACATTTCTGCTTTCTCTATTCAAATCTTCTATCCCCTTTTGCAATTCCTCTCATGATTCACTAAATTCATCTAGTGATTAGTTAATCCTTAATCAATTTTGAGTTAATATTGCTTTATGGTAGAGGCACTAGCAAAAATGAGGGACTAACTTCTATATGATATTCCTAATTTAAAGAAAATTTATGTCACTATTCCTTGATTCCAACACAAATATGAAACTAGCTTAGTGCTTGGATCTATTTGCGAACATATATAGATGATTTGCAGAATGAATTACTTAGAACTCATATTTACTTCATCAGATTATTTTTCTTGTCTCGGAAGACTATATAACTGGTGGCTTAGGGGATTCGATAGTAAAAAAGACAAATCTGAGTCTGGAATCATATTGGAAAAAATCTGATGACGTACTAAACTTCCAAGTCATAGATTCTAATATATTTTTATGAGTTCTCTGGAATGACCAAGTTATGGATGAGTCAACTTTTATATTAATAGTCTCTCTCTCTCTCTCTCTCTCTCTCTCTCTCTCTCTCTCTCTCTCTCTCTCTCTCTCTCTCTAAGTGGAATTACTTCTTGCAGGATTTTTTTCCTCCAACATTTGGAACGGTTTCTCTCGATTCATCTGAAATATCATGAGTTAATTAAACTTTCCGATATCATACTGAATAAAAAAAAAAAAATAAAGGACACAAGTCATTTCAAAGACCCGAATACACGGGGGCGTCTCTAACTCTGACATTTAGTGTGTGTGTGTATAATGAAAAAAATTAGAGGTAACATCATAATAGCTGTAACAAACAATGTTCCAATTCAGAAGAGGGAAACTACAAGTAAATGTAGAGGCAAGAAGATGTGGAACCAATCTATGTCATAGATGTGTTTCAAAATCTGAGAAACAGACGAATTTGGTAAACAGAATTACTTTATTGCCATACCTCTTGTCATTATCCATGCCATTCTTCGATTGATTTCAGGTATATTACTACTGAAATCTAGAAAAAAGGGTTAACTAATTTCAAAATTTTATCTTGACGATGAAATGATAAATAGATAATTTACCGACACTAATGTCAAACATTTCAGTAAACTTCGTCTTAATCATGAATTTTACATTCGAAAATCAAAGTTTGATTCCATGCTTTCGAACCCATGAAGTCTCAGCTTGCCGACTCAACGTTTTCGTCGTATAAATACACATTGAGAGAAAACTCAACATTTTGAGAGAAAACAGAACATATTGAGAGAAAAGAGTTAGCTATGCTCGGAATTTTCTTTAAAATAGTTTGGTGAATACCTAGGGCTTATCTGTTTGTTTATGAGTAAATATTTATACTTTTGTCTATGAACGTTTCGAGAAATATGCCGTAAAGGTATATCAAAAATTATGTCTTTCAATATTCAAACGTAAAACTTAAACGCTGTATACCATAAGTTCTTATAAAATTACAGATTTCGTTATATTTCATAAATAATTTTTTTCTTAAATCTATAATACCTAAAGATCTGTTTTATATATATATATATATATATATATATATATATATATATATATATATATATGTATATTTATAAACATATATATATGTATATATATACATTATATATATATATATATATATATATATATATATATATATATATATATATATATATATGTGTGTGTATATATACATACATATAATGTATATATATACATACACACACACACACACACATATATATATATATATATATATATATATATATATATATATACTTTTTATTTTGTATTCAAAGAAGACTCTATAGTAGAAAGCGGATTGATTAATTTCTTCACTGTTCCTTCAAAAACCTGTATGAACTATTTTCATATCTATCAATTTCAATTATTTTTATGTTCTTTTTTCAAAATACTTATTCGGTTATACAATGATGGTCTTTTCAACTGAAATAATATGAAGCTGATCATTATCAACTAACCATTCTTTCAAAGCTAAAGTGTCCTCAAGTAAAAATGAAGCAACTCCGGAAGAGCTAAGGATTCTTTTCATGTGGGTTTCATTGCACAGTACATCACCATTACGGAGATGTTTTCGGAACTTGGATGAGTATTTATTACTTGTTGTCAAATAAGTCACTGAAATTACCATCTCTGCTACTACTGGAGATATGTTTATTCCTTTTCTCTTTCATAGACTTTTTTTATTCTTGATTTAAGATATGCATTACCGATTTTTTGAGAGCATGGCTTAGGATAGGTATGCTCTAAGCTTAACATTTCATTTGTTTTTATTAGACGGTGATCTATTTTATTATGATTATGTTAAAATCCATTTATTGCGCATTTTTCATATCATATTTGTGAAAAAGCAACTGGTAATCTCTGTAAATATCCTACCATAAATTTAACCAGCAATAATGATATTCATTACGGCATCCTTTATAGGAAAGGGTAGCAATATATTTAGTACTCATAATTAAAAACTAGAGCGACCTAATAAAAATTTATGTGAACCCTAATAACAATACTTGAATACTCAATATCATATGACTGTTTATAATGCTTAGCGGAAACAAGAGAATAATTAATAATTTTATTACATATACCATTACATAACATTGTGATTGCATAATGGAAACGTCACTGACCAGCAATCTGTTTGGGTGAGTTCGAGACCCACTCAAGCTCGATGGTTTCTATTAGTGTCTGCAACCTCACCTTCCTTGTGAGCTAGGATAGGGGTGTTTGGCAGAGCATAAAGGTCTACCTGCTGAGTCATCAGCAGACTTTGCTTCGACTTCCCTGGTATTAGCTGGAAGGATAAGAGCCTTGTGAGATGACCATATGTATATATGGCCAGTTTCTGGCAAATTGTTCTGTTCTTTGTCTCTGCCATTCATGAATGACATTTAAACCTTCATGGGAAATTTTTGGGTGAGGGAGAGTATAAACATGAGAAATAAAATAATTCAATAACCAAGATGATGGACGCTTTTGGAAAGTATGACTAAGATCACAGAAAGAATTTTTCAACTAAATAGATCTCATTACGAACCATCAAAGAAGAGATTAAACGTTGCTCATTTATTTGGAAACACCAAATTTTTTCTTTTCCAGATGGTTTTATATTTTGACTTTTAAAGCTGAATTAAGTAGTCCGCAATATTCAGGCAGCAAAAGAAACTAACATTTTGCCGATAACGCTAGGGAATACCTTATCTCCAGCCAGTTGTTATGCCGGTAAACATGGGAGAAATGCGTTGCAGAAGAGAATAAACTTTG
>NC_090735.1:158944725-158947225 GCF_036898095.1 Palaemon carinicauda | reverse complement strand
ATATATATATATATATATACATACGCACATTTATATATATATATATATGCATATGTAATTATATATATATATTTATATATATATATATATATATATACATACATGTTTATATATATATATATATATATGTGTGTGTGTGTGTGTGTGTGTTTGTGTGTGAGTGAGTATGTGTGTGTATGTATATTTATGTACACACGTGCATATATATATATATATATATATTTATGTACACACGTGCATATATATATGTATATATATATATATATATATATATAAATATATATATATATATATATATATAAATATTGTTGTTGAATTTCTATTTTCACCTTGGGAAAGCTAATAATAAACACAGTAAAACACAATAAAATCTGTGGCTATGCTCAACTTTTTTTTTTTTACACGTTCTTCCTCGTGGAATTCACACAGGAAAGCAGATAAGACTGAATTGATGTAAGCTTTATTGGTGTACGGATTTTCAAGTACCAATAAACGTAAAAGGCTTTTTCATTTTTCATTTATTTTATTTGTAATAAATAGAATTCCGGTAATGATGATAATTTGTGTTTGCCCTTCATAACAATTCAATTAAATTCCTTTGTCAATTTACCAGTCACCGTAGTAGTTTTTCTTAGCAACATGATATTTACTCTTTTTATTCATGAAATGGTTGTAATATGTAGATACCAAATATATATTTATATAACTAAGAGATATTCTGTAGATTACAGTCGTCAATACTTTACAAAAGACATATAACTTAAATAATTGCCACTAGAATGTTAAAATAATAATATTTAAATCTTTCGAAGTATTTTACTAACTTTATTTCTCATCACACTCGCATAAAGGAAGCTTTACAAGTATAGACCTGGAACATCATCATAAAATTAAGACAGGACAAATATGCCTGTCTTCTATTTGATTTTATATATCTGGATCAAGTAATTTTTATCCCTTAATTCTAATGCTAAAATAGTCTTTCAGCAATGTATTCATAGTAAGAATATCATACTTGTTCAATGACTGTTAATAATATGAGATTGTTATCAGTATTTACTCTTAGATATGAATATAGAAAAAAAAAGTAGTATAAAATTCCACTCTAACACAAATCATGTCCACGTGGTATGATTCTCTTACAAATCCATAGCGATATTGCATCTGCCATCATCAATCACGAGCGAGGGAGAAGCGATAGGGTCATGAAATGAAATAAGAAAAATAGGAGTTTTATGTGCATATATAGATATGATTCTATGAATAGTGTCATAGAGAAGTAAAAATATGGGATTCCTCATATCTAGGTCACGGACAGTGGCGTTGATCTACCCGAAAAAAAAAAAGTCAATAAATGTTTTGATATTATAAAACTTAGAAAAGCTTTGAAAAGATATCGCTTGGTGGTTTGATTTAGTTAAAGAATAGTTTTTTTTTTCTTTTTTTTTGAAAAAGTAGTTAGGTAAAACTAAAAATTCCTTGTTGGTTAAATGGAATAAAAAGGCGTTAGGACAGATGAGCAATAATTTCTATGAAACATAAAAATGTTTGATAAAAAGATTTGGCTTGTGTAGCGTGTTAGCTTTCATATCTCTGATGAGACATTGTTGAGCAATGAACATGGAAGTGCTTTGTTTATATTTGAAGCGTTAACGAATTAAAGATTTTCAACCACAACGTTTATCGAAGCTAAAGAGTTCTTTCATTAGTATTATTCAGACACACACAGACATACACAACCACACACACACACACACACACACATATATATATATATATATATACTGTATATATATATATATATATATATTTATTTATATATATGTATATATATACATATATAGATATATATATATATATATATATAGATATACATATATAGATATACATATATATATATATATATATATACTGTATATATGTATTGTTTATATATATATATATATATATATGTGTGTGTGTGTGTGTGTGTGTGGTTGTGTATGTCTGTGTGTGTCTGTGTGAGTTTGTGGAGGAAAATTGGTTAATTTAAACAACACAATAAATAAATGTAATAAATGTTCCTAGGATAACATGGATAGTAACACTTCCATCAAGGAACTAGTGAAAGGGACTGAGGCAAATCAACAATTGTCCCTTTCACAAATCTCACAACGCGGGGTAGGCCAATCAACTTAAATCCACTTAGGCATCTGTTACATTATAAGTAAACGTATGAACTAATGTTTTCATAGACCTTATAGTCCACAAACACACACACACTAAAAAAAAAATAAAGAAAAAATCAAAGGGATACAGAAACAAAATTAATAGAATTTCACAATTTACTGTAGTTTATACAACAGAAATGTTACTAAGCTAAAGACAACTTGCCAATCTTTATACTAAACATATGTAAATGAACTATTAGATTCTTATACTAGCGTAGCATAAGGACTGTAAGGTTTCAGCACAATGAAACAATGATTGAAACTTAATGTGGTTCACCCCACACCGGTAA
>NC_090735.1:158919725-158937225 GCF_036898095.1 Palaemon carinicauda | reverse complement strand
TATATATATATATATATACATATATATATATATATATATACATACATATATATGTACACATTATATATATATATATATATATATACATACTGAAAAACTTGAAATGTTTCATTTTTCCTTGTTTCCTTTCCTCACTGGGCTATTTTCCCTGTTGGGACCCCTGGGCTTGTAGCATATCCTGCTTTCCCTACTAGGGTTGTAGCTTGGCAATTAATAGTAAATAGTAAATGACCGAAAACAATGTATTTTTACCGAGAATTTCCGATTAAAACTAAGTTTTTTTTAAGTGTTAACTATTTGTAATTACAGGTTTCATTGTCAACAAAGAACTCTTGTTGTTGTTGTTGTTCTTTGTGTTGTTATTCATATTGTTTTAGGAGGGCTACTACTATTATTATTATTATTATATCGTGGTAGATCATTTAATTGGTTAACGTATTATTTCACACATTTCACGTTCAAATGAATCTTTTTATATTTATACACCAGTATATATATACATATACATATACATATACGTATATATATATATATATATATATATAGACCTGCATTTTATTACAGGGATTTGGAATGGTCTGTAATGTGTATACTTTTGTCGTTAGTCGCGTGTATAGCGCTTAGTCATTGGGGTTGTCGGCGAATGTTGAGGGATAAGACCTTCAAAAGTTCAAACTACCAGTGAATGTATTTATGTTGATCAGGCTGACACAAGTCTCTTTTTATAGTTTATATATGAAAGATCTATTTTGATGTCCATTTCCGACGTTTGCCAGGAGGTTTATCAGAGTCCAATGCCAACACTGATGCATCCATGTCGAAGATTTTGACGATACTGAATTTTGATGGGAAAAACGCCTATACGTGTGTGGGAAATTATGCATCAAAATTTTGCATCCAAATTTTGATGCAAAATTTTGACGCTTTTTTTGAACGTGTATGGGCCCCTTTAGACAAGAGAATATTACACTCTAAAAATTGTATAATCACTTGTTTCACTGAAAATTAAATTTTACACAAATATTTAATCTTGATAATTATTGAAAATATTTAATCTTTAATCTTTTGAATATGTTTATAAAAAAATGAACCATATAAAGATCCTGCTTTTGAAAATAAACTTTAATAATCGAATAAGAAGTTAAATGAGAAACAACTCAACTGCATGGTTTTTCTTGAATACATTATGATATAAAATAAGAATAAAAATGAACCGTAAACAAATCCTTCTTTAGAAAATAAACAATATTAAAATTCTCCCTGTTATTTTGGACGTTTTCCTATTTAGTAGAAATTTCTTAAACCCTATAATGGATGAGTTCATTTACAGTGAAAAGGGAAAGCCCATGTTAGTAGTGAACGGACATTTATTTGTTAAAGACGAGCAAATAAAAAATAAAAAATATTGGAAGTGCCATAAATTTTCAAATAACTGTAAATGTCGTGCTATAACAATATAGTATCGAGCATTTTCTCAGCAAGTCAGCGCTTCTCATCCATCATTATGGAAATTCATCAACACGCTTAAAAGAGAAAAATCTCCCCGTTAAATTAGAATTGGAAAATCAAATAGAGGTGAAGAATGTGAGAGAAGCACCCGTAAATATAAAGAAAGTGAAAGATGTCTCAAGAAACTAGTTAACAGGTTTGAACAATATTAAGACGAGATCAAGTATCTTCCTACTGTAGCTCATAATCTGAGAATGTAATAAAAGGTCTGATTTCATTTTTATAATTGGTATTGGTTTTTAATTGCTTTTAAAAGGTTTTTAAATTTGACATGAATATGCAAAGATATGTAAATAAAACTTTAATAAATTTAGAATATTCGTTAATTAACATTAATCCTATTCTCCTTTATAGTTAAGTAAAGTATGCTAAGGATTCAAACAACATAAATTTAGAAAAGTTGCTTATTCAAATATCTTGTAATTCAATCAATTACAAATTTGAACAAATACATATTCGAACAACTGTTTTCAAAAAAATGTTTTTCGAACAATTGTCTTTCGAACAATTGTTTTTCGAAAAATCGTCCGCACACGCTCGTTCATACCTTTTTTGGTTCGTTCAGCTCACTTAAACAGATTACGTAAGACTTCATAACACAATGCGTGAAATAAAAAGTAAATTCTTGAAAATAACGTAAATTTACATTTACTGACTTGATTGAAAAATACAATGAAACAAACGATGAAAGTTTTACGTAGTTTACATACAATTACATATACCTACATGAGAGGAGCTAACCTTACGTGCTGGCTATAAACCTCTTAAATACACAAATTAAATACATGAATAAAATATTTTCTCCACACTAGACCAGCTTCGTAAGACTATGTATTTACATTTTCTAATTGCATAACATAGGCATTGTTTACTATTAACTCATCTCATCATCATCATCATCATCATCATCCTCATCATTATTTTCATCAACAATTGTTACTAGTCTTACAGAACAAAGTCCTCAATACATGTCCCTCCACCTGCGTCTGTTTATGGTCTTTCTATGCCAGTCCACACCCGCAAATTTTCTTAGTTCGTCAATCTAATGTCCTCTCTTCTTTCCCCTGCTTCTTTTGCAGTCTCTAGGGATTCATTCTGTTATTCCTAATGTCCATCTATTATCTGCCAATGTCCTCTATTTTAGTTTGCTCTCGTATTAATGTTGCTCTTTTTCTGTGTTTTAGTGTTACTCCAATCTTATTCTTTCCATACCTTTCCATACCTAGCTCATGTTCTAGTCTTTAGTAAGGCTCTAAATTCTGTTACATAAGTTTAAACTGGTAGGACCATCTCATCAAATGCGGCTTCTTTTAAAGAATGTTGCATTTTATTTTCCTGATCTCAATTTGTTTTCCAAAAGCTCTCCATCCATGTTTATCCTTCTTTTAATTTCGATCTTGTGTCCTGGGGAAACCCTTACTGTTTCTTCTGAGAACGTATATTAATTTTTTCAGTCTCTTAAGGTTCGTCCATAACTCGTATTTGCTGGTTTTTTCTCAATTTTTCATTGAAAAATTGTCTTAATATTACTTACTTACTATCTCCTCTAAGAGCGTATATTCATTTACAATCTCTAAATGTTCGTCCATAACTCTTATTCGTTGTATCTCTCCATTTTAATTGAAAGTTTTCTTAATATCACTGATTTTAATTTTCAGTCCTACATTTCTGCTTTCTCTATTCAAATCTTCTATTCCCTTATGCAATTCCTCTCATGATTCACTAAATTCAATCTAGTGATTAGTTAATCCTGAATCAATTTTGAGTTCATATTGCGTTATGGTAGAGGCACTAGCGAAAATGAGGGACTACCTTCTTTATGATATTCCTAATTTAAAGAAAATTTATGTCACTATTCCTTGATTGCTACATAAATGTGAAACTAGCTTAGTGCTTGGATCTATATGCGAA
This sequence comes from Palaemon carinicauda, assembly GCF_036898095.1. Classification (NCBI taxonomy): domain Eukaryota; kingdom Metazoa; phylum Arthropoda; class Malacostraca; order Decapoda; family Palaemonidae; genus Palaemon; species Palaemon carinicauda. The sequence continues at coordinate 158,933,805 of NC_090735.1, read as the reverse complement.
CATATATAGGTGATTTGCAGAATGAATTACTTAGGACTCATATTTATTTAATCAAGATTATTTTAATTGTCTCTGAAGACTATATAAGTGGTGGCTTAGGGGATTCGATAGTAAAAAAGACAAATCTGAGTCTGGAATCATATTGGAGAAAAAATCTGATGACGTACTAAACTTCCAAGTCATAGATTCTAATATATTTTTATGAGTTCTCTGGAATGACCAACTTATGGATGAGTCAACTTTTATATTCATAGACTCTCTCTCTCTCTCTCTCTCTCTCTCTCTCTCTCTCTCTCTCTCTCTCTCCAAAAGTGGAATTACTTCTTGCAGGATTTTATTCCTCCAACCTTTGGCACGGTTTCTCTCGATTTATCTGAAATATCATGAGTTAATTAATAAACAGATTTATGCGTATAAACTTTCCGTTTCATACCGAATAAAAGAAAAAAAAATAAATGCCACAAGTCATTTCAAAGACCCGAATACACGGGGGGCGTCTCTAACTCTTGACATTTAGTGTGTGTGCATAATGAAAAAATTAGAGGTAACATCATAATAGCTGTAACAAACAATGTTCCAATTCAGAGGAAGGAAACTACAAGTAAACGTAGAAGCAAGAAGATGTGGAACCAATCTATGTCATAGATATGTTTCATAATCTGAGAAACAGACGAATTTGGTAAACAGAATTACTTTATCGCTATACCTCTTGTCATTAAACCATGCCATTCTTCGATTGATTTCAGGTATATTACTACAGAAATCTAGAAAAAAGGGTTAACTTATTTCAAAATTTTATCTTGACGATGAAATGATAAATAGATAATCAACCGACACTAATGTCAAACATTTCAGTAAACTTCGCCTTAATCATGAATTTTACATTCGAAAGTCAAAGTTTGATCCCATGCTTTCGAACCCACGAAGTCTCAACTTGCCGACTCAACGTTTTCGTCGTATAAATACATATTAAGAGAAAAGAAAACATATTGAGAGAAAAGAGTTAGATATGCTCGGAATTTTCTTTAAAATAGTTTGGTGAATACCTGCTTATCTGTTTGTTTATAAGTAAATATTTATACTTTTGTCTATGAACGTTTCGAGAAATATGCCGTAAAGGTATATCAAAGATTATGCCTTTCAATATTCAAACGTAAAACTTTAATGCTTTATACCATAAGTTCTTATAAAATTACAGATATCGTAATATTTCATAAAGAACTTTTTTTTTCTAAACCTATAATACCTATAGATCTGTTATATATATATATATATATATACATATATATATATATATATATAAATAATATAAATATATATATATATATATATATACATATATGTATATATATATATATATATATATATACATATATGTATATATATATATATGTATATATATATATACATATATATATATATATATATATATACTTTTTATTTTGTATTCAAAGTAGAATCTATAGTAGAAAATGGATTGATTAATTTCTTCACAGTTCCTTCAAAAATTTATGAGAATTATTTACATATGTAGCTGATCATTATCAACTAACCATTCTTTCAAAGCTATCGTGTTGGCTATTATAAAGATCATGATGTTACTAACCAAAGAGATTTTAAAAATAAAATAAAACTCCCATATATAGAAGGTATTAAAAATATAACAAATCATATCAAAACTGAGAACCCTTTTGTTTTTTCATATCCAAAGACCATAGGAAGCGCCCTTATTAATGTTTATCAAAATAAAAGAGAAATAGAATCCGGCGTTTACAAAGTAAATTACCATGTAGGGATTGTGAAAAAGTGTACGTTGGCCAAACGGGCCGTTCGCTATCTCAAAGATTATCCGAACACAAAAGATCTGTTAGATATGGGTATGAAAACTCGGGGATTTTCATTCACCTTAGGGATTTAGGGCACCAGATTAACTGGAGTGAGTCGTCTTTGCTTTTTAAGAGTACCTGTCCGTACAGAAGGAAAATCCTGGAATCTGCCATCATAAATCAATCAAACACAATGAACCTCTCTGGGGTCCAATGGAAAGCTGACACAGTGGACAATACTCTTCTCAACCCTATCATTAAGAAGATAATCCACGGAGACCGACCACCAGACATGCATCAGAGGTCAAGACTTCCTCCAAGCGGCTCAACAATAAGAACACGCACCTGCATGTAATTAAATTTGGCTAATCCTTCCAGCAATTATAACAACTATAGAACAATTGAACACACCCTTTTGCTTTCATATATAAACCGTCACTCTCCACTGTAATCCTCACTTTTACTTTACATCCTGGAGAGGGTCGATGTTTATTGACCGAAATATAGTGTGATTTATTCATATTTCCTGTGTTTCTTTTATGGGCCTTTTGAAAAAAACATGTTAAACTGTTCAATTACAGTTATAAATAAGACATACTGAATGTGGATGTCATGAGATTCAGGTAATAAAAGTCTGTGGCAGGCATAACAACTTTTATTTGTGTTCGATCTACCGGAATCGAGACTTAGATGATTCTATCTTTGATTATCTTCTTACCATTATGGCTAAGATACAAGAAGATGATAGAAAGGCTTCTTTTGTCTTTGTTGGTGATTTTAATGCTCACCATAGGGAGTGGTTAAGTTCTATCTCTCCTACCGATCGCCATGGCTTAAGAGCTTTAGACTTTGCCTCTGAATCAGGCTGTGAGCAAATCATAAATGAAGCTACTCACAGGTCTGGTAATTGCTTGGACCTCGTATACACTGACTCCCCTGGCGTTATAACTAGTAAGGTTGGTTCTCCAGTCGGGACATCTGATCATGCCTTGATTTCATTATTAGTGAAGACTGATCAGCCTGTCCCTGATATATCATATTCTTGTAAAATTTATATGAAATCCCAAGCAGACTGGAATGGGATTTTACATGATCTTTTGTGCTTGAATTGGTCACAATTATATAATAGTGTAGATCCTGTTGTCCCTTTGAATGAGAATCTAGTCAACATAATTGATAGGCGTATCCCTTCTCGTGTGCTAAGGTACCGAGTGAAGGACAAACTGTGGTTCAATGATGATTGTAGACGTGCTTATTTGGAGAAACAGGAGGCCTATCATCTTTGGAAGGGGAACAGATCAGATTTGACCTGGAACAACTATACTCAGCTTCGAGCTTTTGCTCAGAGAGTTTATGCCTCAACTGAAAAGGAGTACAATTTAACCATAAAAGAAACACTTTCTGGTACAACTCAGGAACATAAATGGTGGTCTACCCTTAAATCTGCACTCTTTGGTGTAGATGCAACAGTTCCTCCTTTACTTAAACCAGATGGCTCAGTCACTCACTGTCCAAAGGAAAAGGCAACCCTTTTGGCTGATGTTTTTGACAGTAAACAGAGTAATGAAAAACTTGAACTTCCTCATTCCTGTTTTCCTGAGGCTAAACTAACTAGTTTAGCTTTTCGATCTCGTGAGATTAAAGCTCTGTTGATGGACCTTGATGCTTATGGAGGTGTAGACCCAAATGGTATTTTTCCTTTGTTTTTTATAAAGACAGCAGATTTCTTAGCTCCAAAGTTATCTGTTATTTTGCGCAAGTTAGCAAGAAGAGGAGCTTTTAGCACAAGTTGGAGAATTGGTAATGTTACTCCTCTATGTAAATGTGTTTGTGGTAGCTCAAGTCCCACTGATTACCGCCCAATTTCCATAACTCCCCATATTATCTAAAGTTTTTGAACGTCTTCTGGCAAAACGTCTTAATAGGTTTGCTGAAGGTAATCATCTACTCCCTAGTTTGCAATTTGGTTTTCGTAAAGGCCTTGGAGCATGTGATGCCCTTCTTACAATCTCCAATGCTGTACAGAAATCCCTTGATTGTGGTCGGGAAGTTCGTATGATTGGCCTTGATTTTAGTGCTGCCTTTGACCGTGTTAATCATGAGGCCCTTGTTTTCAAACTGAAACAGTTGGGAGTGGGTGGGTTGTTTCTTAGCATTATTATTGATTTTTTAAGTAATAGATCTCAAAGAGTTGTTGTTGATGGGCACCATAGTGATTATAGGAATGTGATATCCGGTGTTCCACAGGGTAGTGTTCTTGGCCCATTACTTTTCATACTATATACACATGACATGTGGTTTGGCGTAGAAAACAAGCTTGTTGCATATGCAGATGATGCTACTCTCTTTGCATCAATTCAATCCCCTGAATGTAGATCTAGGGTTGGTGAATCCCTTAATTGAGATTTAGCTAGAATTAGTGCATGGTGCAAATTATGGGGTATGAAGTTGAATCCTAACAAAACTCAAAGTATGATTGTAAGTAGGTCAAGGACGGTGGCTCCTCAACATCCGGTTTTCAGTATTGATAATGTTTCTTTAAATATGTATGACTCTTTCAAAATTTTAGGTGTGATTCTCGACAGTAAATTTACTTTTGAGAAACATATAAGGTCTCTGTCTTCTTCAATTGCACAAAAAATAGGCTTATTGAGAAAGTCTTTCAAGATTTTCGGTGATCAATCTATTCTGAAGAAGTGTTTTAATTCTTTCATTCTACCTTGTTTTGAATATTGTTCTCCTGTTTGGTCTTCAGCTGCTGATTCTCATCTTAATTTGTTAGACAGAAACTTACGGTCTATTAAATTTCTTATTCCTGATCTAGATATTAATCTCTGGCACCGTCGTTCAATTAGTTCATTATGCATGTTGCATAAGATTTTTCATAACTCTGACAATCCTTTACATTCAGATCTCCCTGGACAATTCTATCCTGTTCGTAATACTAGGCAGGCAGTTAATTCTAATAGCCAGGCCTTCTCCATCACGAGGCTCAATACTACGCAGTACTCTAGAAGTTTTATTCCAGCTGTTACCAAGTTGTGGAATGATCTTCCTAATCGGGTGGTTGAATCAGTAGAACTTCAAAAGTTCAAAGTTGGAGCAAATGCTTTTTTGTTGACCAGGCGGACACAAGTCTTTTTATAGTTTATTTATGACATATTTGTTTTTGATGCTGTTAATAGTTTATATATGACATGTCTGTTTTAATGTTGTTACTGTTTTTAGAATGATTTATTGTTAATTTGTTCTCTTCATTTATTTATTTCCTTATTTCCTTTCCTCACTGGGCTATTTTTCCCTATTGGAGCCCCTGGGCTTATAGCATCTTGCTTTTCCAACTAGGGTTGTAGCTTGGATAGTAATAATAATAATAATATATACATATATATATATATATATATATATTTATATATATATATATATATATGTATATATATGTATTCAAATAAGCCATATATATTTTGATATATTAATGTCTGGATTCTCTTAACGACCTCGGGATCAGAGCCCCAGGCGAAATCTCACAAAGACAAGAGCTTGGCTCCGGCCAGGAATCGAACCCTGGTCGGCAAGCTGATCCCGAGGTCGTTAAGAGAATCCAGACATTAATATATCAAAATATATATGGCTTATTTGAATATGAAAAACACGTAAAAATGTGCAAAATTTATCATATATATGTATATATATATATATATATATATATATACATATATATTATATATATATATATACATACATATACATGTGCGTGATAGATGTGTGCACAGGGTATGTGTGTGTATGTGTTTGTGTGTAGTTTAGTACAGCGTTAAGATCACACACAATAATATCTATGATATTTTCCCTAAGTACTTGCATCTTCTAACTCCTGGCGAACAACTTTGCATATATGTATTATTATTATTTGTGATAGTAATGATAAGATGTGGATAGTTTATCTCCAACACTGGGAGACTTTTTTCGCTTGATTTAACTTTTTTTTCTCCACAGGGGGAGGTAAACTTTTCCCATGATTTCTGTTGGGAAAAGTTTGTGGGCGGCCCAGGTTGAGGAATGATTCATATTTGATGGGGGCAAAGTCAAGCGTTTCATAGATATCCCGACCATAACTTTTAATACCACTGCCAGAAGGGGATACACACACACATATGTATATATATATATATATATATATGTATATATATATATATATATATATGTATATATATATACATATATATATATATATACATATATATGTATATATATACATATATACATATATATATATATATATATATACATATATATATATATATATACATATATATATATATATATATAAATATATATACATATATATATATATATATATACATATACATATATATATATATATATATATATGTATATATATATATATATATATGTATACATATACACATATATATATATATATACATATACATATATATATATATATATACATATACATATATATATATATATATATATACATATATATATATATATATATATTTATATATATATATATATATATATATGTATATATATATATATATATATATTTATATATATATGTATATATATATATATATATATTTATATATATATGTGTATATATATATATATATATATATTTATATATATGTGTGTGTTTGTATGTGTGTGTGTGTGTTTGCGTGTGTGTGTGTAAGCTATATATATATATATATATATATTTGCAGTATATATACTTTGCTAGGCAGTATATATCATAAATCCATGATTACTAACGGCTATATAACCGGATGAGCAACCTGGAGGAGTAACGAGTGCTTTGGGTGTGGATGAAATGCCTCCCTAAATCTTGATGAATTCACTGTAAGTTGGGTGACGGACTGGATTTAAGGCGAGAGACTTTTACCCCTTATACCTGGTGGATGATCTTATCAGAATTAATAATCAATGGCAGTTGTCACTTGCCTTAGTTAAATAGGCATTCTACATAAGAAGGAACTGGCTATCTTTTGATGAAGATAGTCAATGTATCCTATATAGATTTAGTCAATGTAAAGCGAAGATGACAAAATGACACTCACTGTGGTGCTAAGTATCTCCCGGTTGATAAATACTAAAGAAAAATTGAAAATTGGTAATTGGAATGTTAGAACCAGAAATTAGATTGGTATGTTACAAGGGGATAATCAATTTATGAAATGTTGTTTAGATATCATGGCACCCAGTGAAACATTAGAACAAGGCAATATACAGTATGAATATATTCAGGAAGGGGTAGTTGGAAGAGAAGGGATAGGAATGATGATGACACCAAGAGCAGAAAAGGTTTTAATTGAGGGAAGAGCTGTAAATAGCGGACTGTTAGTTGCAAAGTTTAAATCAAGGCAGTGTTAACATAGGAATTATCGTTTGTGATGCACCAACAAATGATTTCCCTGAAGAAAGGAAAGATGAATACTATTAAGAACTGCAAAGTGTAATCGATGATATCCTAGAGAAAGATATGTAAATTGTGATTGGTGAGTTCAATGCTAAAATTGGAGGGAATAATCAAGGTATAGAGAATGGGATGGATGTCGAGTGTCTTAGCAAAGTTTCAAAGGAAAATGAAGCACATTTTAAAGTTTCTGTACAACAAACAATCTGGCCATTGGAGGTACTCTTTCCAGCACACGGACATCCACAAATATACGTGGACCTCAAAATGTGCCAATTACAAATATCAAATCGATCCCATAGCCATTAATAAAGAGAAAAGGAGGACTCAGAGAATAGAAGAAGCTATAGAGGTGCAGATTTTGGTAGTGATCACCAGCTCATCCTAATCATACTGAAACTAAAACTGAAAATACCCAGTATAAACGTAAATAGAATATCTAGGTTTGATACAACTAAACTTTTAGTAGATGAACATTTGCAATTGAATGTAGAAATCGATATGGAGTTTCGGAGACTTTGAGAGGTGGATTTGTTACAACAGCAGAAGTTGATGAAAGGCAACGTTGGATGGAATACTTCAATAGACATGAACAGGATATATGAAGGGAATAATTTTATTGATACCTGAAGCTGATGAAAACCTTGATATTACCCATGAATGAATTCAGTGTTTGAAATCAAAGTCATCGTTAGAAAACTCAGATGGAAAGCTGCTAAGATGATCCTGGTTGAAAATAAAGTGACCCCCCGAATAATTACACATTTTATTTGGTAAAATGTGGCATGAAGAAGTAAAACCTGAAGAATGGGAATTAGAAATGTTGGTGAAAATCTCTAAAAAAGGAGACCAAACTGATTCCAATAAATATATAGGCATCATACCTACGTCAGTTTTCATTGAAATATATAATATGCTTATTCTAAAGAGACTATAGAGAAAGATTGATGGAAATCCGAGAGATGAAAAAGCAGGGTTTAGAAAAAGTAGGAGTTGTACTTACCAAATTTTAATTTTGAGACATGTTGTACAGCAATGCGTAGAATATAGAAATCCAATTTTAATGGTATTTGCGGACTATGAAAAAAACTTTTGATAGTGTGCACTGGCCAATTTTATGGATAGTCCTGCGTTATTATGGAATTCCCCTTAAATATGTAAATTTAATCAAGTCTGTTCATGAGTATAGCAAGTGCAAAGATAGTGTTAGTGAAGGTCTGTCACTTGTGTTGTTTATCCTTCTCCTAGATTTTGTAATGCGTAAAACAATTGGAGTTGGTGAAAAAGGATTGGACTGGATTGGTAATAGTAAATTAGCTGACCGACAGTATGCTAATGACGTTGTCTTTATTAGCAGACAATACAAGATTTGCAATGTTTGTCTACCAGAATGTAAGAAATATCACAGGAGGTTGGGCTTAAGATAAATAGAAGGCAGAGATGATGAGAACGGAATATACAATGAAAGATGAAATATCCTTGTTAGGAGAAAGAATTAATGATTCAGAATAATTTGAATATATAGGAGCTATGATCTCTAATATAGGGTCTTTAGAACTGGAGTTTAATGAAAGATTGAAAAAAAGCAAATCAGGCAAGGACTAGGTTAAGTAAAATTTGGAAGTCAAATCCCCTTAAACCACATATAAAAATAAGGGTATAAATCAGTTTAGTGAGATCTGTGTTACTGTATGGGCATGAGTCATGGTATGAGAATGAAACAATCTCCAACAGATTTAGTATATTTGGGGCCAAGGCCGTTAGAAGAATATTGTGAGTTAATGGCAGGACCGGATTAGAAATGAAACTATAAGAGAGATTACCCGTGTGCTATATGTGGAAGAGATCATGTTGAGGGGTAGTTGGAGATGGTTTGTGCATGCTCTTTGCAATCCCCAAGAGAGATTAGTTTACCAGAAATTTAACTGGGCTTCACAAGGTACTTTAAGAGTCGTAAGACCCAGGCCTACATGGATGAGGATTATGAAACGAGAAGTCATAGATGATGAATGGAGAAGTATTGATTTAAAAGCTTGAGATAGAGACGATTGATCAAACATAATTCCATGGTACAAGTGTGTTTATTTTCCAACACCCCATACACTGAAATTTTTTTCGAATAATACAAGCATTTCAAATTGGAGACAGAAATCAAAGTTTCAGAGCTTCCAGAATCATAAACTCAAAAGCATATGTGAAGCAGAGATGACAAGCATAGTCATCCTCACAAAAGAAGATGCCATTAGCAACACAATGAGGACTTTGGATGCAGTGTACCCATGTTGTCATGAGGAAGCTGACACTCAAATAATTGTACAAGACTGGGATGCAACAACTCTTGGGACAAAGTCTTTTATCATTAAGGCCAATGACACGGATGTGATAGTCATAGCAATATCTATGCTGTCATCCTTATAAGATATAGGGCATGAGAAAAGGTGTATTATCTTTGGACAAGGAGCCAAGATTCAATGGATTCCAGTCCATGAGGTAGTTTCTGTAGTAGGGTTTGAAAAAGCTACAGCGATCCCATACATTCATGCGTTCACTGGATGTAATGTCATGTCTGCCTTCCATCGGAAAGAGTAGGTATCTGCAATTCAGGCTTGGAACGTATTTGATGATGTTCACGACATATTCACTATTCTCAGTCAGCATCCAACATTGATTGGTGATCTTGACATGCAGAGGGTGGAGAGATTCGTTGTCCCTATGGATGCCAGATCAAGTTTAGCTGCATATGTGGATGAAGCAATACTACATCTCTATGCCCGAAGGCCGAGGCCATAAAACTCAATTACTCCAAGACAGTTTTCAGAGAACACGCAAATTATGAAGCATATTAGGCTGGGGTCATCTGGGTCCTGGTTATCATCTCCAATAAAGACACGATAACTCTGCTGTATGGGGGTGGAAACAGAAAGGAGAGACATGCCAGATGTACTGAGTAACACTTCCTGCTATTGCAACGAGCTGTCTGAAACTGATAAAGTGTTCGTGTATGAAAGATTAAAAAGGAAGATACAGCAGCATACAGTCAGCGCTCACCTGGATATCACTGCAACTGTGCATGTGAGCAGTAGAAGCTGGAGGACCAGTTGCATGGTTTAAACATTGTGGTGCAAAACTTTCGATATTCCAAATTGATAATCTGATGGCCATCTTGATAAAACAGTGAAATCTAAGAAAAATATATGTCACTTTGCTTAATAAACAGAAAATTTGGAAAAGAATATGCGTCATTTGGCCTTACAAACAACGAAATCTATTTCAATAGTCTTGAAAACCTGGAATCCATATTCAGATCATGCAGATCGGACAACTACAGATACTTCTGAGCAAAACTTCAACTCTGGATGATTAATTCAGATGCCATCTTGGTTTTTCAATTGGCCAATCAGTCAGATTTTATTAGTATCACTTGGAGAACAAGTGTGAAAAATTGTATGCTTGTATCATCATTTGCACGATTAGTCTAAAAAAATAAGTAAATCAGTCAGGTTAAAAATAATATTAAAAATAATGATAAACTATGGTATAAAGTTAAACAATCATTTCTCTTGGTTGAGGATATTGGGAAGTGAAATTTTAATCTTCTGTTTCAATAATCTACCCATATGTGGTTTAACAGCAGTTGCCTTCTGTGTTCTCTTATAGAGATTACAGGTGACTGTTTGATGGTAACATATGTGCATGGATTACTGATAACTAAAACGACTCGAATCCCAGATTGTGGCAAAAAAAATTGTTTTCATCTATAACCGTATTCAATCTAACGCATACTCGTAAGTGAATGTTTGTGCGTTTATATTTCGTGGTAAATAAGTAGATATATTTTGCTTTTAATTCTGAATAAATGCATTTTAGTATTCATTGTCACTCATTGCAGAGAGCTTGATGATTCATCTATGGTCTCTATTTAAAATTTCAGCTTTAATTAGAAAAGAATTTCCTCTTATAATAAAGATCTGTAGATAAGAAGTTTCATTTTCTATTATATATATTCTTAGTATCACAGAATAATGTAAAAGTGATCTGATATTCAAATTTCTCAATGGGGACCCATAAAATCATGACATGATTGAGATTTACCAAAGAATGATTGCCTTCATCTCAATAGTAATCTGGCATTTACTCCTTTTGCATTATTCTTATCCTCTCCATTTTTCTCTTTCAAGTAGATATTCTTAATATTTCTAGTTTCTAAACTCTATATTGCAGCTGAAAAATCTGATAACGAATTATGGTTTTAGATTATGATTGAGTTAGAGCATTCATTTTTAGTTTATTTACATATTTTCAGCGTGATTGTCCGATTGTGTATTTTCTTTTCTACATAAAAAAGAATCTTATACAAGGAGATATGAAGCAATATATAATTTGTTGCATAGCACTTTAGTCATTATGTTTCAGAAACTATACAATCATATTCTTTTGTCTTTTCCTACTTATAATTCTTTAAACTATAACAATATTTGAGAGTTTTCATTTTCATCTAAAATTGCAACGTTGAATAGGGATCAAATGAGCAAGCTGACGTTAAGTAAACAGATATTTCAGATTTGCAGCAAAAATTATTCTCTAGTTTTGGAGACTTCGGTTCTGGCAATGATAGAAATTTGCCCAAACTGCTGCTTATTATAATGGAATCTCCCATTACTTCAATATCGGGAAACATAATTGGGAAACTTGGATGCTCGTTGAAGACTTACAACTGCCATCAGCATGTGATTTCCTTTCCTAATTGGTCTTACGATACCAGGATATGGAAATATATAAAGCAAATATTTCAGGAAACGACTGCGGATAGGTTAGAAAGCCTCGGAGACATTTTTCAGTTGAAAGAGAAATGTCAATCTCGAGTCATATTAAAATTGTATTTTATTTTCAGGGGTAAGTATATTTGATAAAGATAATGTGATAAATGTGATAAAACATAAGTTTTTTCTCCCTTTCTCATATAAACATCGGCGTATACACACACATATACATACATACATACATACATACATACATATATATATATATATATATATATTTATATATATATTACATATTTATTTATATATATATATTACACATATATATATATATATATTATATATATGTTTATATATATATATATATATATATCTATATATTATATTTATATATATATATATATATATTATAGATATATTATATATATTATATATATGTATACTATATATATATATATATATATATGTATATATATATATATATATATATCTATATCTATATATATACTATATATATAATATATATATATATATAAATATATTATTACATATATTATATATATATTATATATATATATATATATATACATATATATATATTCATATATATATATAGATATATATATACATATATATATATATATATATATATGTATATATATATATATATGTATATATATGTATATATATATATATATATATATATTCAAATAAGCCATATATATTTTGATATATTAATGTCTGGATTCTCTTAACGACCTCGGGATCAGAGCCCCAGGCGAAATCTCACAAAGACAAGAGCTTGGCTCCGGCCGGGATTCGAACCCTGGTCGGCAAGCTTATATAGACAGTGACTAACCCATTCGGCCACGAAGGAAGATAAAAGTCAATGACAATTCTACTGTACTTATACCTGTCGAATTCAGGTATTTTGTACTTAGAATTGAAATCAACCCATCTTCACCATCGTAGCTAATTGGTAGTTTGTTACTTGGCATTCAATTAATGATAAATATATATATATATATATATATATATATATACATATATGTATATATATAATACTTGTGCATGTTACTCTACTTTTCCATTTATCAAGCTACTAGGCTCCTTGCATTTCAGGTATTTTCTCTATTTTTTCTTATTTTTTTTACTACCTTTATTTAGTTTTTTATATATTCTTGATATTTCTTAATTTTTTTTAAACATTTCTGCCATGAAGAATATTTTATCATATGTATATTTTTACTACTTTTATTACTTCTGCTTGCAAGATCGGTCATGGAGTTCTGTGAAGCATTGTAAAAAATCATATGTGTATTTAAAAATTGATCTTAGAATTTCATCTTTATATTTAAAAGAAAAATTAAAATTTTCATTTATCAATTTTTGTTAATTAGTTTTGAGTTTCAAAATACTTTTGTATAAAAATTTTTACCACCATAGCTATTTTCATATAAGTGTAATCCCATCACTAGACTAATGAAGTCTTGAAGAAGATTCATGAAGTGATTCGAAACCCGTATCGACATCAAATAATACTTACTTTCTTTACTTAAAGGGGCTCTTTTCTGGTCCTGTACAGCAGGGGAACCTTACTCTCTACAGGACCTCTACAGTCATTTTATCATATTCGTTGTAAAGCATTCAACATTTTTCCCACCGGATGTTGGTCGTTTATTGTCAAATCCACACTATCATAGTACTTGGAGAACAAGAGAGTTTTCAGTTTCCTCTTGAAAACCTTAATATCTTCAAGCTTTCGGATGTCTAGGTGTAGCTTATTGTATAGTATTGGGTCCGCATATCCACAGTCGAAATATCTGGGTTCCAATAATTTGAAACCATCTGTATCTAACTCATGTCAACCCGATTTGTTGGCTGCAAAACACGTAGCAATTATTGTAGATATTTTTGACGTCGGGTACTGATGATTTGATGGGTTATTGTACATATTTTGAACTAAATTCTTGTTTTAATAGGGAGCCAGTGTAAATGAATTAGTGTAGGAGTGATCCTTTCGTCGGGTTGGGACACCTTTTATCAGTCTT
>NC_090735.1:158902225-158909725 GCF_036898095.1 Palaemon carinicauda | reverse complement strand
CCCACTGCTACCACAGATCTCTTTTAGTTCCTCTACTTGCTTCGCATAGTGGCGAAAGAACACTCTGGAAGACTTCCAGCCAGTGTATGAACGGATATGTTCAAAATCCATACAATTAAAGAAATTTACGAATGAGGCAACTTTCCTCGGATCGTGACCTGCGGGTGTATTGTCAGGATCCGCTCTGCGAATAAAATATGTGATTTTCGCTCTGAGTTGATTCAGAGATAAATTTGAGCCTGATGTTTCTCCCCTGAATAGTTGACCACCCTTGAAGTCTGAAGTTCTATGAAGATAGACCTTTAGGCATTCTACTGGACATAGAGATGCATCTTCTTTCAGAGGGCAGATTCTCCAGGGACCCCACTTGTTGGTGGGTAACTCATTCTTGGCGAGAAACATAGGATCCGGAAACAGGTTCAGTTCTTCCCCATCCAGGAACTGAACACGACCTGCCTCTCTCGAGAGGCTACAACCTCACTAACCCTGGCCCCGGACGCGAGTGCAAAATAGGAAAATAACTTTTTGTGTCAAATCCTTTAACGCACACTCTTCATTGCTCAACAGAGAAGCGAAATGAAGAACTTGTCTAAAGACCATGAAATGGGATTTGGAGGTGCTGAAGGTCTGAGCGTAGCACAGGCTTTCGGGACTTTATTAAAGATCTCGTTACCTAGGTCGACCTGGAAGGCATATAGAATGGGTCTTGTCAAAGCAGACTTACACGCTGAAATCGTGTTCGCTGCCAACCCTTGACCATGGAGGTGGGGAAAAAAGATAAGCAGAAGTCTGTCAAGATCTCCTGCGGAGTCTTCGCCTTGACAAAAGGCCACCCATTTTCTCCAAGATGACTCATATTGCCTTCTAGTAGATTTGCACTTATATTCCTCAAGGAAGTCTATACTGGCTTTCGAAATCCCGAAACGCTTTCTCACCGCTAGGGAGAGAAAATCATGAGCTGCAGGGTCCGGGTTTTCTGTAATGAAGCGCAGACAGTTGACTTCTGGGCTCGCTGGGTCAGAACTGGATCTGGTAGTGGTACAGACTTCAGCTACAGTTCCAATGCCAGGAGGAACCACACGCTGTTTGGCTACTTGTGGGCCACTATTGCCGCTACCCTTTGAAGGATCTCAGTTTGTTGAGGACCCTCAACAGAAGGTTGTGAGGAGGGAACAGATAAATCTTGGACCATCTGTTCCAGTCGAGGGACATCGCGTCCACTGCTTCCGCTAAGGGGTCCTCGTACGGGGCACGTACAGGGGGCAACTTCTTGTTGTCTTTCGTCGCAAAGAGGTCTATCTGCAGTTCTGGGACTGATTCAGAATGAAGGAGAATGATCCTGCGTCTAAGGACCATTCCGACTCTATCGGTGTGAACCTGGATAGAGCGTCCGCTGTCACATTGCGGACTCCTTGAAGGTGAACTGCCGACAGGTACCACTTCTTCTTTTCCGCCAATCGGAAGACAGCCAACATCACCTGGTTGAGAGGTGGTGACCTCGATCCTTGTCGATTCAAGTATCTCACAACTACCTCGCTGTCAATCACCACCTTATGTGGATCGAATGACGCAGGGAGACTTTCTTTAAGGTAAGGAGCACTGCCCTAGCTTCTAGAAAGTTTTATGTGAAAGGTCTTGAATAGCCTGGACCAAGTCCCCTGGACTTTTTTCCGATGAGAGTGAC
Source organism: Palaemon carinicauda (assembly GCF_036898095.1). Taxonomy (NCBI): domain Eukaryota; kingdom Metazoa; phylum Arthropoda; class Malacostraca; order Decapoda; family Palaemonidae; genus Palaemon; species Palaemon carinicauda. Next base: position 158,908,041 of record NC_090735.1, on the reverse strand, counting down.
CTCCCCATCCCTCCTTCGAGACGTCTGAGTGAATCGTCACCGACGGGGGAGGTGGCTGAAGAAGAACCTGACTTCTTTAGATGTCTGGCTTGGGACCAAGGCCTGAGAAGAGTACTTAGCCGAAGCGGCTGGTCTTCTCAGATCTCTTCACGCGTTTGATGCATAACTTCTCCAAACTCCGATTGCATCCTTTAGCTGTGCTCTTAGCACTGGGTCTGTCACCGAAGCAAACTTGAGAGAGCGCAGTACTCTCTCCTGCTCGTGTCTTGATATCCTTTCGGAATCTTGAAGTCTCTTGACAGAACCCGCTATCTCCTTCCTTTTCTTCGCCGAGGTGGAGAAACGGTGTGACAAAAGGTCCCAGTGGATTCTCAGCCACTGGAACTTTTGAGATGGAGAAAGTCGAGACTTTTTCTGTTGATCTTGAAGCCTAGGTACTCTAGGAACTGGATCACTTGACTGGAAGCTTGCAAGCATTCTGTCTCGGATGCTGCCCACACCAACCAGTCGTCCAGGTAGGCTACTACCTGAATTCCCTTTAGGCAAAATTGTTTGAGAGCTACGCTCGCAAGCTTCGTAAAAATCCTTGGGGCTATGTTTAGCCCGAATGGCATGGCTCCGAAGGCGTATAGTCTTCGTTGTAGCCTGAACCCTAGGTAGGGGGAGAGTCGATGGCTAATTGGAATGTGCCAGTAGGCGTCTGACAAGTCTATAGAGACGGAATATGCCCTCCTGGGCAGTAAGGTCCTTATGTGTTGCAGTGTTAGCATTTTGAATTTGCAATTCACTATGAACTTGTTAAGTGGCGAAAAGTCCAGAATGACTCTGAGCTTTTCCGAGTCTTTCTTGGGAACACAAAACAGCCTCCCTTAGAAATTGATGGGCTTCACACTTTTTCTCCAATAGTTCTTGAACGTACTCCTCCATAACGGGGGTGGAGTGTTGGAAAAACCGAAGGCACGGGGGTGGAGTGCTGTACCACCTCCCGCCCAGTCCATTCTTAAGTAGGCTGTGGGCCCAGGGATCGAAGGTCCACCGATCCCGAAATTTCAGAAGTCTCCCTCCTACCGGTATCACCTCGCTTGGACTGCCGTCCTGAGGTCTTGCCTTCCTGACCATGACCACCCCTGAATCCCCTTCCCCTTGAGGGGCGTCTAGACGAGCCTCTTTCTGCTCCTCTAGGCTTTGCTCGAAAGAAAGTAGACTGCCCTTCGAACACTGGGGTGAATGCCGTGGACTGTGTCGACACGGCCTGGGGTACCCACTGAAAGGTGGTCGGGGTTTGTGCCACGATCTGGGGCACTGGGGGCAATGGCAATTGCAGTTGCTGTTGCTGTCTAAGAGGCTTGGCTGGCCGAGACGGTAGCCTAGTCCTCATAGTCTTCTTCTTTGGTTGAGAACCCTCATCCGGGGAAGACTTTCTTTTGATAGCCAGGCCCCACTTCTGGAGAAGGTTTCTATTCTCCAAGGCGGCTTTATCAACAGCTTCTTTGACCAAGTCGGTAGGGAAAAAGGTCTTTTCCCCAAATGTTGGAGGAGATTAGTTTCTTTAGCTCGTGCCTCACCGTAGCCGAGGTAAACACGAACTCCCTACAAGCTCATCTTGCCTTGACGAAGCCATAAAGGTCCTTCGTCACTGTGGCCAGATGAGGCTTGGCCACTACCATGAACATTTCATGGACCTTGGGGTCACTTGCCATCGTCTCGAGAGTAGTCTGAAGAGACATTGAGGCAGTCAGTCTTTCTTTTGTATCGAACTCACTTCGCAAAAGAAAGTCAGACAGCTTAGGGGGGTCCTTGCCGAACTGACGTCCGGCAATATCAGCCTCCAACTTTCCCACTGAGAACGTAAGATGGACGTTCTTCCAGTCTTTGTGGTCCATAGGCAGGGCCAGCGACAAGGGTTTACACTCCTCTAGGGAGGGGCAAGACTTGCCGGCCTCGATTGCTTTTAGTACAGCCAGAAACCTTTTCTGTAAAAAGGGGAATGTTCTAGTAGGCGAGGACATAAAGGAAGGGAGCTTCCTATTCAATGCAGCTACCTTTGAAGCTGGTTCCTTCCTCAGCCAGACATAACAGTCCGGATATGATGCCTTGCTGGGCCAGAATTCCACCCTCCAGGGGAACTGAGCCCAGGTTATCCGAGATGACGATCTTTCCAGTTGTCATCGGCATGTGCTCAGCATACCTCCATGGGTTAGCATCTGAGCACAAGGGAAGGTCTTTCACATTGAGCTTTTTCTGGGGCCCATGTGATTCTGCAAGGCACTGCATTCGCAGTTCCATTGCAGCCGCCTTCCCCTGATTCTCCTTCTGCATTTGTTAGATCATTCCAACAATAGAAGAGAGGGCCTGTCCCAGCTCTACTGGGAGACCGGCCGATGTAGAGGGGCTTGAACTTCATCCTGGGCTTCTGCCAGGAGGTCTTCCTCCTGACACCCGTCCACATCAGACATCCTGTCATCTAGCTGGATGTCTTGCATCGCGACCGCGACTTCAGCATCCACCTGGATCTGAACTTAGGGGATCTCCTCTTGAGGCTGGGGAATCACTGCATCAGCTGATGCCTTAGGGAAAGGATACGCCCTCATCTTCTCACTTGGAAGATAAGGGCCAGAAGTGTTCTTTTGGAAGCCCCTTACCCAGGTACGAAGCTTCTTCCTAGCTATTTAATTGTCTCATTAATCAGGTTAGTGCACACAGTACATACCTGAGGGTCCCAATACCGGAGATCATCCTTGGAGACAGCGTATGCTGCGTGTCTCCTACAAAACTCATGTCCGCAGAGGTTCTTGCTGCTGACATTGCAGAAAGCACTTCCCCACTTCGGAGTGTCCTTCTGTAAAGAGAAGAAATTTCCATGAGTATCAAGTGAACTATGTATCACTGGATATTCATAGTATAGCATAACAATTCAGAAAGGAAAGACACACACTTGTGTTTCCCTCACAACCCATTGTTGCAGCCTTCCAGATAATATAATCAAAAATGGTTTATCTCTTCTAGAGTAACCAATGCAAGGTTTCCAGAGGAAACAGGTGGAGCTCACACCTTAGCAATGATTTTAAAATCCTGGATAATAGACAGGGAAGAACTCAGCTTCCTATCTGAGGGCAACAGCAAAGGGGTGTGCAAGAAAACACAATAGTGTTAGAAGATACAGTGCTGTACCAAACCCTTACTATAGTTTTCTTCTTACTGTATATGCTATACAGAAGAATACTAGTACAGTATAGGGGGATGTGTGCCGGCCTGCCTTTGCCGGCCGGCACACACCACAACTAGCTTTAAAGTATACTACTTAACAGCTATAGGGCGGCAGCACTCTGGTTCAAATGCCTGTGCCGGTCGGCAGCAACTGCCGGCCGGTAACAGCCAGTGTTGGCCGGCAATGGCTGCCAGCCAGCAACTACACAAGGTAGTACCCAGCTGCCGGCCACACTCTTGGTGACCGGCAGACAAGGGCTGACATAAGCCGGCCGGCAAAGGTACAAGACCGATGCCAGCCGGCAGCAAAAGAACCAGAAGACTACACCTGCCCGGCAGCCGGCCTCATAGGCCGGCAGCCGGGACAAGTACAGCACTTAGAAGAAAAATAGAATGGATGCCGGGATAAGAGTGTACACACCTCCAAGCCCGGCAACCGAAAGAGTGCATATAAGGAAGGGGAGAAACTAATTCAGGCTTCCTTGACCAATGCCGTCCGGCTCTGCCGGCAGGCATGGATGAGGGACCAAGAGAGGTCCGGGCAGCACTCGAAAACATAAGACCCTTGCCGGCCAGCAGCTCTGCCGGCCGGCAATGGGCTGAGTCAATTCCACATCCCAACCTATACTAGGTCCAGAAGTAGAACGACGTACAGTACAGTAAGACCCCTGCCGGCCAGCTCTGCCGGCCGGCAAGGTACAGTACAGTAATGGCTAGGCCATTACGGAGATAGAGGGGGAAGGGACAAGAGGGTCCTGCCAACCTTGCTTTAGTGACAGATCACCCGCAGCCAAGAAACTTATCTTAGCCTAAGGGAGATCTAAGGGGAAAGGCCAGCAATACTTGCCAGCTTCCAGAGCACCAAAGCAAGGAAGGCGTTGCTACTCCCAAGGGAAGAACTTATCCTCCCCCGAGAACAGCAACAGGACTAGTCTGGTAGATCACAAAAGAAGGAATCATAACTACAGAAACCTTCGGTAGTGACCTAAGGGAGCTAAGCTCCCTTTGTATGTGTTAGGTCAGAGAGGGGGACTCTGCCACAAGCCAGACAACACAGACTCAGACTAAAAAACTCTGTTGTTCTGTCCCTCTTGAACCATAACTACAGGAACAGGAAGGTACAGTAACACCCTAGTATAGTTTTATCGAAAATAAATTCGGAAAAAACCACTTAGGGATAAGCCCAAGGCTTAAACAGAGGGAAAGGGATTGCACACCTTCTCCGAAGAAAAGAAAGCAACCGGGGAGTATGATAAAGTATACTAAGGCTCCATAAGCAATTAGCCTAGGCACCAAGAGAATCGATTACCTAATTCACCGAAACTCACACGTTTACAATCTTGGAAATATTCCACACAGTCTAAAATGTATAAAATATAGCCTAAAGCTTCAATAAAATTTTAATTACACTCGGAAAAACCAAAATCATGCATGAAGTACTAGGACCAAACGACTAGGCTACATGGCCTAGCGTAGGCCAGAATGGCGAATACTTCGCCAAATAATACTAAGCACGAAAGGAAATCCTATGTAAAGCTAAATAGCTAAAATTTATTAAAGCAAAACAACCAGGAATGTCGCTCTGACTAACTAATTTATACCTAGCGAGCGACAGTGTCCAGGACACCTCTGGTAGGCTACGGCTCTTGTATCAAAGATTAATCCTATTAATCACTCAAAATTTTACCAAGAGCCTACATTTATACATAACAGACACTATACTCAACTTATCAGAGGCCAACGAAGACGGAGAAGCCATGAAAAGCCGAATAAATCCAAGATTTGCGAGAAAAACAGGAAAAAACACCGAGTTGTTAAGCTACGCAAAAAGGAATACAGATGGCGCCAGGATTGGCGCCAGGCACGCATACGAATCGGGGGATAGGGAAGCCTTGGGAGCGGCTGCCCTTTTTTCTTTCCCAAATTCGTATCTCGTCAATCACCTCCTACGAGACGAAATCTCTGTCCAAGATGTAGATTGCCATGTGACGTGTCTAGAATACGTCCTCGGATATGTCGCGATATCCCTTTCACGAGGGATACTCGCTCCAGGAGTTAGAATTCTGGTACCTTAAGGTAAATTCTCTGGGAATATCGCCGTAGTTGTAATATACCCTAAGAAGCTACCCTATAGGAACTTCCATCAGGACGACATGGCTTGAGCCCAAAAATATATATATATATATATATATATATATTATTATATATATTTATATATATAAATATATATATATATATATATATATACTGTATATTCATATATATATTCATATAATTATCAATATATATATATATATATATATATATATATTTATATATTTTAATATATATATATATATTTATATATTAATATATATATATTTGTATATATATATATTAATATATATATAATAACATATATATATATATATATATATATTTATATATGTATATATGTATATATATATATATATATATATATTCAGTGTATTTATATACATATACATATAAATTAATATATATATATATATATATATACATATATATATGTATATATATATTAACATATATATTAATATATATATATATATATATACATATATATATATATATATACACACACACATATA
>NC_090735.1:158869313-158879313 GCF_036898095.1 Palaemon carinicauda | reverse complement strand
TATTAAGCCACTTGATGGAGAAGGCCTGAATATTACAATCAACTGCATGACTAGTATTACAAACAGGGAGGAACTGTCCTGGAAGATCTGAATGTAAAGGATGGTCAGAATTATAAAAAATCTTATGCCACATTCAGAATAGATTGATCACCAAAAATCTTAAAAGACTTTCTCAATAATATTTTTTTTTTTGTGCTATTGGAGAAGACAGAGACCTAATGCGTTTCTCAAAAGTAAATTCACTATCGAGAATCACATCTAAAATTTTAAAAAGAGTCATACAAAGTTAAAGAAACATTATCAATGCTGAGATCCGGATGTCGAGGAGCCACTGTCCTTGACCTACTTACAATCATACTTTGATTCTTGTTAGAATTCAACTTCATACCCCATAATTTGCACTATGCACTAATTTTAGCTAGATCTCTATTAATGGATTCAGCAACCCCAGATCTACATTCAGGAGATGGAATTGATGAAAAGAGAATAGCATCATCTACATATGCAACAAGCTTATTTTATAGGCCAAACCATATTTCATGTGTGCATAGTATGAAAAGTAATTGGGCAAGAACACTACCATGAGGAATACCAGATGTCACATCCCTATACTCACTATGGTGCCCATAAACAACAACTCTTTGCAATCTATTGCTTAAAAATTCAGTAATGATGCTAAGAAACGACCCTCCTACTCTCAACTGTTTGAGTTATAATATAAGGGCCTCATGATTAACATGGTCAAAGGCAGCCCTAAAATCAAGGCCAATCATACGAACCTCTTGACCACAATCAAGGGATTTCTGTACAGCATTGGAGATTGTAAGAAGGTCATCACATGCTCCAAGGCCTTTACGAAAACCAGATTGCAAACTAGGGAAGAAATGATTACCTTCAGCAAACCTATTAAGACGTTTTTCTAAAAGATGTTCAAAACTTTGGTTAATATGGGAGTTATGGAAACTGGGTGGTAATCAGTTGGACTTGAGCTACCACAAACACATTTACATAGTGGAGTAACATTACGAATTCTCCAACAAGCGCTAAAACCTCTTCTTGCTAACGTGCGCAAAATAACAGATAACTTTGGAGCTAAGAAATGTGCTGTCTTTATAAAAGAAACAAGGAAAAATACCATTTGGGTCTACACTTCTACAAGCATCAAGACCCATCAGCAGAGCTTTAATTTCACTAAATTGAAAAGCTAAACTAGCTAGTTTAGCCTCAGGAAAAGAAGGAATAAAGAAGTTAGAGTTTCTCATTACTCTGCTTACTGTAAAACACATCTACCAAAAGGGTTGCCTTTTCCTTTAGACAGTGAGTGACAGAGCCATCTAGCTTAAGTAAAGGAGGAACTGTTTTATATACACCAAACAGTGCAAGTTTAAGGGTAGTCCACCACTTATGCTCCTGGGTGGTACCAGAAAGGGGTTCTTTTAAGGTTAAATTGTATTCCTTTTTAGTTGAAGCATAAACTCTCTGAGAAAAACCTCTAAGCTGAGTATAGTTATTCCAGGTCAAATCTGATCTGTTACCCTTCCAAAGATGATAGGCCTCCTGCTCCTCCAAGTAAACATGTCTACAATCATCATTGAACCGTGGTTTACCTTTCATTCGGTTCCTTAGCACACGAGAAGGGATACGCCTATCAATTATGTTTAGTAGACTCTCATTCAAAGGGACAACAGAATCAACACTGCTATACGATTTTGACCAATTCAAGCCCAATTGATCATTCAAAATCCCATCCCAGTCTGCTTGAGATTGAACATAAATCTTACACCGGTATGATACATCAGGGACAGGCTGCTTAGTCTTCACTTCTAATGAAATCAAGTCATGATCAGATGTCCCAACTGGAGAACCAATCTTACTTGTTATAACGCCAGGGAAGTCTGTGTGTACTAGGTAAAAACAGTTACCAGACCTGTGAGTAGCTTCACTTATGATTTGCTCACAGCCTGATTCAGAGGCAAAGTCTAAAGCTCTTAAGCCATGCCGATCGGCAAGAGAAACTGAATCTAACCACTCCCTATGGTGAGCATTGATATCACCAATAACGACAAAAGTGGCCTTTCTATCATCTTGTATCTTAGCCCTAATGGTAAGAAGGCAATAGAAGATAGAATCATCCAAGTCTAGATTCCGGTAAATCGAACACAAATAGAAGTTGTTATGCTTGCCACAAATTTTTATTACCAGAATCTCATAACATCCTTATTCATAGCAAGACTTATGAGTAGCAGGGCAATCAGTCTTTATATACATTGCCATTCCCCTGTCCTTAGGGATGGCATTGCGTTTCAACATTATTGGCTTCTTAAAACCAGTTATAAGAAGCTCAGATGAGTGCCTCGTATTAGAAGCTAAAGTTTCTAAGCACAAAAGAATATCATACTGTCAGGAAGCAACTGTAAGGTCTTAAATATTTGCATAAAGACCACGAATATTACAATAAAGTAGACGACATTGAAGAAAATTTAATCTAGGACGTACTGGTCCCGGATTTTACTCTATGTCTCCAGAGAGGATAAGAATTAATGGTACTGCAAAAGATACATCATATTTAAAAACTAGATTAACAAGAATGATAACGAAAACAGTATGTACAGAAATATAAATAAAGTGATGATCAAACTCAGACTATGTGAAAAAAGTCGTAAAAACTGGTCAACGGGGAGGAGCCGGTACACCATGCAAGACTAGATACCCTCCAGGATAGCCAATTCAAATGAAGATAGGACAGTAAGGATGGTTTGAAAATAAAAAGAATCAGATAAGGAAAATACAACTTCTTGATAAACCACCAGGCAGTCAGGGTCTTTCTATTAAGCCTGCCAAACGCGCCATTTAAAAAAAAAAAAAAAAAAAAAAAAAAAAAAAAAAAAAAAAAAAAAAAAAAAAAAAAAAAAAAACGAGTAAGAAAATAATAACATAGAATAGTGTGCTAGAATGTACCCTCAAGAAAAAGGGTATAATCTCTGTGTTCGTTTTATTTATCTTCAGCCTGAACTCATGTCCTATTTCATGCATTCTGGTGAGGAAGCATTACAAATCCTGCGATGTTCTGCCAATAAGGTCAGCTAATTTCCTATTACTGATCCAATCCAATCTTTCTCTACCATCCCCGACTGTTTTATTTATTATAAAATCCATGAGTGGGATAAACAACATAGGTGACAACACATTCCCTTGGAGTACCCTACTGATTACTGGAAATTCATTTAACCAGACTTCACAAACATTAACTTTAGTCCTGCCATACTCATGAACAAATCTACTAAAATTTACATTTTCAAGAGGAACTCCATAATAAAGCAGTTACATAATTTTATCCACTGAATAATACATTTCACATGCTTCACAAAATTTATGTTATGATATACACAAAATAAACAAAATAAAACCAGTTATAGAGTAATTCCAGTGAAATCAAATCCCGTCGTAATAACTTTACTGAAATTTTATCAAACTGAATTGAAAGATGTTGAATACTTTAGTTTATAGAAGGAGTTTATCATTCAATCGCAAAACTAGAACAAAGGGAGTTAGTAAAACCCTAGTGATACATTGCAGGAAAAACTCCAATGAATTGATACCCAGCAGTCCCACAGTACATTGAAATTAAATTAGTTTTCCACCGAATATAAATTATGAAAGAATAAAAGAGAATAATAAACAGCAGGCGAGGGGGTACCCTATATAACCCAAGGCTCATGGAAGGAGAATATCACACAAACTTGGTTAATTTCAAAGTGAAAGGATTATGGTGATCCAATGAACGTTCAAGATGACGCATAGCTCTAGGAATATTTTCATAATAGGTATGATATCAATAATGAGACAATCTAAGTTTCACCGCTTATCATCTTTATACATTCATTGTCAGTTATATTTTAGCCAATGCGCAAATGTAAAGCAGGTCCGTCACGCAAGCGGATATATACAGAGATACGAACACTACACGTAAGCATGCGCGCAGGCACGCACACACAACATATATAAATATATGTATATATACATATACATATATATATATATATATATATATATATATATATATATATATATATATATATATATATATATATATATATATATATATATATATATATAATCTAATTTATTTATTTCTTTATTTATTGATTTACTAGTATACACAACCCATGAAAAATGACGGCTAAATATTTAGAAAGATATGCACACACACGCACACCACCCCTCTCTCACCAGGTTATGACTACTCCCTATACACCCTACCAGAGGGTCGGGAATTGCTGAGCGTAACCAGAAAATATATATATATATATATATATATATATATATATATATATATATATATATATATATATATATGCCTATATATATACATATGTATGTATATATATATATATATATATATATATATATATATATATATATATATATATATATATATATATATATATATATATATATATATATATATACATATATATACACACACACATATATATATATATATATATATATATATATATATATATATATATATATATTTATATATATATATAAATATATATATATATATATATATATATATATATATATATATATATATATATATATATATATATATATATTTATATATCTATATCTATATCTATCTATCTATCTATCTATCTATCTATCTATATATATATATATATATATATATATATATATATATATATATATATATATATATAGAGAGAGAGAGAGAGAGAGAGAGAGAGAGAGAGAGAGAGAGAGAGAGAGAGAGAGAGAGAGAGAGAGAGACAATTGCTCTTCATAATATACGGGATGTATGTGAGTGATTGTGTGTATAAATCTGTATTTACCCAATTTACCCATGGCTGTTCTTTTTCGAGTGCATTCATGTATTCCCTTGTCATCATCCTATAAAAGGAAATTCATGCAGTTTTCGACAATCTTCTCCTAAATCTAGTTGTAATGATTATCTGTAAGATAGTCAGCTGTCTCGGAAACTTTCATTGATCCGTCAATAAAAGTTTTAAAGAAATACAAGAGTTTATGACATATCTTGTTGTCAATGGTAAGAAGAATCTCTCTCTCTCTCTCTCTCTCTCTCTCTCTCTCTCTCTCTCTCTCTCTCTCTCTCTCTCTCTCTCTCACTTGTATTTCTTTGAAAGATATTTGGACTAATACTTCATCCCTCTCATATTGTGGAGTTATTGAGGGAAGTAAAACTCAAACTTTTTCAAACTCTAGGCAATATAGTTGCTCAAGCGAATAGGGTTTGGATTACTACTGCGAGTCAAAAGCAACTTTTTCTTCGTCTAGTTTGACAGATGTTTGCAAGGGTTTACGATCTTTACTGTCCCCTGCCTTTGAGGATTTGGTGGTTTCAAGGAGCTGCCGTAGGGCAGAGTGACTGAAGTTATTTCGCCGTCTGATGTCTTTCAAGTATAATCTTGGTCCACCATCTCACTGTTTATTTATTTATTTATCTATTTCTTAAATTTCTTTTTATATATTTACCTACTTATCTATTTATGTACTCATTCATCTATTTATTTGTATAATCCTTTTAGTATACTTCTATCCGCATTTTTGATATTCATTAGTTTCTGATTACAATACACCGAGTTATTCTAGATTGTTAATATTTCTATTCATTGTTGGTCTTTATGGTATCTATTAGAAAATCTATAACCACAGACTGGTGAATGATTTATCATTTAACTATTTTGTTTTAAAAACCCTTACTTCAGACTGTATGAGACTAACGTGGGCAATAGCAGGATCTTTTACACTTTATGGTTCTTTATCTTTAATTTTCATTTTCGTTTATCGATCGCAAAATGTCTGATGCATAAAAGACTAGACTTAAATGTGTTGATTAAATTTCTAGTCGACTTCAGCCTATAGATATGACAACAATATTTGCCTCATTCTTCACAGTGCATTTATCAGAAGAGTATGAATGTTATCTGTCATATCATTATGTCCCGTATATAAAAATTCAAGGTCAAGGTAAGAGTATTTAACCACCGAGTACAGAAGGTGTAGCAGACAAACAGATGGTCCTGAGAGTTGGAAAGACAGGGACATTGTAAGAAGTTCCGGACGGCACATTAAGAAAATAAGTATGATTTCATATTTTCTAATAATTCACTGCTTTCATAATCATAATCACGTTGTTAGTTATTTTCTTATTTTATGAATATTTGATAATTCAGTCAAAAACAGGTTATAACAGACATATGACCTAAGAGCTCCACATTACGAAGCTTTGACTAATTTAGATAACTGGTAAGCATAAATATAAATTCTTTGGAAATATTATTACCGAAATGTTTATAGAACTTTAATAAAGATCATAATAGGTGCGTAAATTTTTGAGATAAGATATTCTTATGATAGTCTATGCTAATATACGAAACGCCATTGAAATTAAGAAAATTTTTTGTGTTATAGATGTTACATATTCTTTTCTTTGTATTTGGAGGAAAAAAATAGTCTCCACTTTCCTTTCCTTTCTTTGAAAGAATTGTAATTAAAAAAAGGAGAAAACTTGAATACAAATTAAAGATTATAGGAAGAAGTTACAGAATATCCATGTGAGTGGATGTGAAATTGATGTTGCAATGAAAATGTTCTTACTTTTAGAATTTCTTATTTGAAAAACCGAAGGTAAACCATAGTCGCTCACAACCCCACAACAGCTTATTGTTATTTGATCTAAATAATTTAAGAATTTTCGACATACCTTGATGGTGAGTTAGAAATATTATTTTTCTGATATTCCCAACAGGGATTCATAGATATCAACTTATACCAGGAGTGTAAGAGATTGTAAATTGAGGGTAGAAAATGAATTAGAGCGAACCAGTATCCCTGAATGAGAGTAATTGCCCTTGTAAGTCATTTTTGGGTAAAATATCTTTAACAGCTTATATTTACTGGAATAAAAAAAAATAGTAGAATATCTTTAACAAAACCAAAAAGCAGGAATTTACTTTATTCTACGAAAAAAAAGAAAAAAAAACAGATTTAAGAAGAAATGAAGCTTCTGGATATACGCTCCTTGTAGGATGCTTCAAGAGTAGGGAGAATTTAGATTCACAACAATTTTTTTGCTAAATATATTTATAAAATTCTCTTTATTATTCTTGGTACAATATATTTAATAAGGCTCAGCAGCTCATATTTACTGGAATCTACGAAAAAATACATTTTAGAAGAAATGTATAAAATATCTTTAGACTCCGTCTCATTCTGTTTTTAGGCATTTTCCTAAATTTCGAATGTTTACAGTGTGTTATTTCAATTAGCAAGTCATGGTTTGAGGCTATAGCAGCTGACAAAAAATGAGTATAAAAAGGCCTTACTCGGACAAAAATCTTTGATTCCCAGAAAGCTAATTAAACCTCTTAAACACTTGAAATTATGCCTTGAAGGGATGATATCGAGAGATTCCCTGAAAAATTAAATCTTTGAGTAATATTTGATAGAATATGCAAATTAAACATCCATTTAGAGTCCAAAATTAGCTTTAACCTTCATAATAATGATAGAACAAATTTGATAGCCGATATACATCAAGGCACACATACAAGCACACAAACATACACACACACACACACATATATATATATATATACATATATATATATATATATATATATATATATATATATATATATATATATAAATATAAATATATATATATATATATATATATATATATATATATATATATATACGCATTAAAAATTTATTAATATATTTGTATTTAGTCTGTGTTTACTAAATACATACATACATACATACATACATACATAAATATATACATATAGTCTGCTGGCATGATTGACAATAACCTTGACACTCTTTTGAAGAGGCTACTGTTCGACCTAAATAAATAAATGCATATATATATATATATATATATATATATATATATATATATATATATATATATATATATATATATATATATATATATATACATAGTAGTCCACATAAAGAAAATTGAAAGATAATATGTATATGTAGAAATGTTCTACAGTTGCGTCCGCCAAAGTACCTCTTCTTGGAGTGTTTTTTATGATAAGAATAAATACACACGCTTGTACATACAAGAAAGGCTTCAAATCGTAAAAAAATGCTAAAAATATACTATTACTACCCAACAGGCAAAGGTCACTTAACATGAGGATAAAATCAATAAAAGTTGAAACTATAAATTAACAGGCAAACAAGCAATAGAACCATCGACAAGCATTTGAGTAAACGAAACAAGCCAAAAACTATTGGATAATATTTTAGAGTTTGTACTGACACTTTATACTGTGTAAAATAAAGGGATCCAAATCATATATGCCTGAAGATATATTAAATTCTCACTCCGACTATAAAATATACAAGCTGCTTCACCGACATTTCTCACAATAAAATCAGTGTTTTTGAACAAAATTTGTGAATGTTGCCAATCAACAGAATAATTACATATATCATTATGTAAAATTAATTTTTTTTTGTTATTTGTTTATATGTTGTACTTATGATTTAAAATTCTTTTATTTAATGATTTCCCTGATTGTCCAATATTAAGATTTCCACAGATAAATAGTATCTTATAAACTATACCTTCATTACTGTCGGGTGTGTTACAAAACCAACAAATAACAACCTTATAATAGATAACTGTTCTTATCATAAATCAGACGTTAAGCTGTCAGCATTAAGGTCCATGTTCCTAAGAGCCCTCAATATCTGCGGTCCCTAATATATTGACGAGGAATTTAGAAATATATATCAAATAGGTTTTCAAAATAATCCTAGAACACAAGACATAAACAAAAGGTCGACACTTGCAAGAAAAACTTTTTATTGGCACAAAAGGAATAGGATAAGTAAACCCAATTTTCTGTCCCTACCATACCATACCTCTGTGGCCGCGGGGGCATAAAAACAAGAATAGTGCCAACGTTATCCCCGCGTGTCGTAAGAGGTGACTAAAAGGGACGGGACGAGAGGGCTAGGAACCTCATCTCCTGTATCTACATCCTGTGAGACATCGACAAAGAGATGGAGCTGGGGGGAGAGTGACTGCTCCCCGCACTCTAGTTTTGGGGTGTTTGAATGTGCGTGGATGTAGTACCATAGAGAGTAAAAGATGTGAAATTGGAAGTATGTTTAGGAATACAAGGATGGATGTATTAGCCTTGTGTGAGACGAAGATAAAAGGAAAGGGTGAAGTGATGTTTGGTGAAATGTCTGGTAGAGTGTCTGGGATTGGAAGGGGAAGAGCGAGAGAGGGTGTGGCTTTATTGCGGAGTGAATGGATGACAGGTAAAGTAGTGGAATGGAAGGAGATATCATCTAGGTTAATGTGGGTAAGGGCTAGGTTGGGTAGGGAATGTTGGGCGTTTGTCAGTGCGTATGGGCCAGGTAGTGAAAAAAGTGAAGAAGAGCGGAATGAGTTCTGGAATGAATTAACTAGGCGTGTAGAAGGACTGGGTAGAAGTAATTATGTAGTTTTCATGGGTGACTTAAATGCTAGAGTGGGCGCTGGAGAGGTAGAAGGTGTCATTGGGAAGTATGGTGTACCAGGTGAAAATGAGAGTGGTGAGAGACTGGTAGATATGTGTGTTGAGCAAGAGATGGTGATAAGTAATAGCTTTTTCAAAAAGAAGGATAAAGATAAGTATACATGGGTAAGAGTGGCAAATGGAAGAGTAGTAGAAAGGGCATTAATGAATTATGTGTTGATAACTAAAAAAATGTTTGGAAGATTGAAAGACGTGCACGTGTTTAGGGGTATGGCTAACGGTATGTCTGATAATTTTTTGGTGGAAGGAAAATTAGTTGTAGCAAAAGAATGGGGGAATAGAGTAGGTGGATGTAAAAGGAAGGTAGTGAGGGTTGAAGAGCTAATAAAACCGGGGGTAACAAGTAAATATCAGGAAAGGTTGAAAATGATATATGACGAAGTGAAAGTAAGAGAAACTGT
>NC_090735.1:158846813-158856813 GCF_036898095.1 Palaemon carinicauda | reverse complement strand
GTGTGGAAGTGGATTCATTATATTCGAATGGGGAAGAAGGTAACAAGGGAGTAGACAGTGATGATAGCAGTGAGAATGAACGTGATGTGTGTAAGACTGTGTTTATGAGAGAGGTACCTCGGTGTGAAAGGTTCAATGAGCATAGCAGTAGGGATGTATATGATTTTTTCAAGGAGTATGAGAGGTATTGTCAGGATAAGTATGGTGATAGTAAAAGAGTTTGGGCTAGGGAGTTAGGAGAATATTTGACTGGGTATTTGTTGACGATGTATGGAGTGATAATGAGTGTAGGGGACGTTGATTATGAAAGTGTGAAAACGAGAATAATTGAGCAGGTAAAACGTATGAAAGGGAGTGTTAAGTATAAGCGTAAGAATGATTTTGATGAAGCACGGATGAATGCAGGAGAAGCGATATCAATGTACGTATGTAGGTTGGAAACTTTAGCTAGGAAGAAGTATGGGGATGAAGGTATAAATGAGAATAAGGAGTTAATGAGGAAGTTTTTGGCTACTGTACCCGAGAATGTTGCTGAGTTTGTTAATTTGAAACGGAAGGAGAAAATGAGGTGGACGAAAGAAAGATTGACATGGGATGATATTTTAGAGATAGTTGAGGATTACGAGTTGGATAGGTGTATGAAAGAAAGTAAATCTGTGAGTGTAAGAACTGGAATGGAGGAAAGTGTACCAGAATTTGTTAGTTTTAGAGATGCTGTTATGAGAGGACCAATGAGGGTAGCTGATAGTGTAGTAGATAGGAGTGTTAGGGCGAGTAATGTGGGAATACCTGTAAGGACAAATGAAGGGTTTAGGCAAGGGAATCAGGTTTGGAGGGATAGGAGTGCTAGTGCGCCGCAAGATAGGTCAGGTAGTTGTATCCGTGAAGAGAAGTGTTATAGATGTGGGAAAGTAGGACATAAGAAAAATGAATGTAGATGGGCTCTTGGTGCTTGTTTTGGATGTGGTGAGGTAGGGCATAGAATTAGCGAGTGCACGAAAGAGAAAGGGGTAAAATGTTATCGGTGTGGTATGACAGGGCACAAAGCGAGTGGATGTCGGAGTAATCGTACAAATGTGATTTGCGGTAATTGTGGTAAGGATGGTCATTATGCTAGAATGTGCAAGGAGCCACGGGGTAAGTGTACTGAATGTGGTGCAGATGGGCATGTAGCTAGGGTATGTAGGAAGAAGGGAGTAAATCAGCCAGGATGTTCGGGAAACTAGAGTGTAAGAGGGTTCAGCTGGGTGAGTCCTCGAGTGTGTGCGGAGTGAATGTGATGCATGTTCGTGAAGGTTTACTACATGAAGACGTGATGGGCGAAAGAGCTTATGACTGCATGAGTGCAAAAGTAAATTTTAATGGAATAGAGCTAGTTGGTCTGATTGATACTGGTTGTGGTGTCAATTTAATGTTTAGGAATGCATACGATAAGGTAAGGGATGTGTGTGAATTTAGGGGGTGTAAAGGTGAAGTGAAAGGTATCGGTAATTTAAGTATGTGTGTACAAGGAAATTTACGTGAAAATGTCATGATTGGGGGGCTGTTGATGGAAGATAATGATTTTTATGTGGTTGAGGGAGTAAATGCCAAATACGATGTGTTGTTAGGTATATAACTTCTTGAAAAAATGCGGTATGGTTGTACATCCTAATGTAAATATGATAGAGATGAAAGTTAAGGGTAAATTTTGTGGGGAATTTTATTTGAATGAAGATGGTAGTGTATGTACGAAGGTATGGAAAGGTGTGCCGTTAATAGCAAAAGAAGGTGTTAAATTGTCAAAAGATGCGAGTGAGGTTGTCAGTGTAAAAGTTGCATGGCCGAATAGTCTGGGAATTGCCAATAGTGACAATTGTGAATATGTAGTGGAAGGTTCGGAAGCAAGTAATTTGGTGGAAGCAAGTGTGCATGTGAATGATGGTATTTTGAATTTGCAGGAGCCGAAGGTGTATGTGAGCTTGTTGCCGACTGTAAGGAAGAAGAGAATACGGGGTATACGTGAGGGTGATTGCATGGGATGTATGTATACGTTGGTCCATGTAGAGGATGAAAGGTATGTTAAATTGAGATGGGTTATGACGGGTAAGATATAGCCGGATGACGATTGGTACTATGAAAGTTTGAAAGAAAGAATTAATGTGGATGGGAATATAAGTGAGGGGGAAAGGGAACAATTGTATAGGATGTTATGGGATAGACGGAGAGTTTTGAGTCGCGGTGACGAGGATTGTGGGGGATCAAAGCTGCCTGAATTTAAGATAGTTCTTAGTAATGATTCCCCCATATATCAGCGTCCCCGACATTTTTCTCCGCTTATTGCCAGAGAAATAGAAGAGCAGTGCCAGGAGTTAGAGCAAATCGGTGTAATAGAAAGGAGTGAGAGTGCCTGGAATAGACCTATTGTACCTGTAAGAAAGCCGGATGGAAGTTTACGGATGTGTATTGATTATAGGAAGGTGAATGAAGTAACTGTTAAAGAACGTTTTCCGATGAATGTAGTGTCTGACTGTGTGTATAAGATGCATGGTATGAAAGTTTTTACAAAGTTAGATTTAGTTAGGGGCTATTACCAGATGCCTCTGGCAGAGGGGAGCAGGCCCATTACGGCATTTTCAAGTAGAAATTGTCATTATCAGTTTAAGAGATTAAGTTTTGGCCTTGCTAATGCGCCTGCTGCCTTCCAGAGGGCGATGAATGTAGTTTTGGCTGGGTTTGATAAACAGAAGGTGACTGTTTTTATTGATGATATTTTGATTGCTAGTGAGACAGTTGAGGAACACATGCAGTTGCTTGAAGCAGTATTAGAACGGTTGATAGAAGTTGGGGTGAAAGTTAAGCTTGAAAAGTGTACATGGTTGGCCGGGGAGGTGGAATTTCTTGGGCATGTGGTGAGTGAATCGGGTATAAGGAAGAGTGAAAAGTTTGTGAGTAAGGTGAGAGAGTTTCCACGTCCTCATACGGTGCGTGAGTTGAGAGGGTTTCTTGGGTTAATTGAATTTGGTCGGAAGTTTGTCAGAGATTGTTCGGGAATAGGGAAGCCTTTGAATGAGTGGACAGGTAAGAGAAATAGTACGAGACTGAAATGGGATGAGCGTATGATTGAAGCATTTTAAAACTTGAAAGAAGAGGCTGCGAGAGACGTCACTTTGGCCTTTCCCGATTATAGTGAACATGCGAGTATGCTAGAGTTATATACGGATGCTAGTGGGATTAGTATGGGTGGTTGCTTGGTTCAAATGCAAAGAATAAATGGAGATGAACAGTTGAGAGTGATAGCGTATGTAAGTAAAGCCTTTAATAAGGCTGAGCGAAAGTATTCCACGATTGAAAGGGAGTTGGCTGCGATAAGGTTTTGCGTGAAAGCGTTGAAGGTATTTTTGTATGGTGTGAAATTTATTGTGCGTACTGACCATCAGCCCCTAGTGTACATGATTAGGAAAGAGTCTGTGAATGCTTGAGTTGCGAGGACAATAGAGGATTTGAATGAATTTGACTTTAAGCTAGAATATGTACCTGGGAGTAAGAACGTGATAGCAGATGCGATGTCAAGAATGCATGGTAAGATAGAAGAGAGTAGCGAGAATGATAGTAATTTTGAAAGGTTGCCGGAAGATTTAATGGTGGTACAAAGTTTTGAAGGGGATGACATGGTGTGTAAATGTATTTTGTGTGGGTTAAATAAGGTTAAATTGAAGGGTTTGAATAAGGATATACCTGCTAGTATAGATGAGCTTAGAATGAGTGTTAGGAATGAAGTATCGAAAGAAATGGCATATAAGGAGGAGGATAGTATGCTTGAGGGTGAATTGTTATCAAAAGTATTGTTGGTAGTATGTATGTTATATGGTGTCACTGTTTATTTGTATTTTGGGTGGAATCGTCCGATGCAGTACCAAGCAAATAAAGAGATTGAAAGGGAGTATATATTGAGGTTACAATGTAATGAAAGATGTTGCAAGTTGTTGAGTAAGAAGGAGGATTGTCTGAGTGACTTGAATCCGAGTGGTATGAGCATGGAAGATAGCGAAGATGACCATGGGTGTGATAAGGATGACCCTATTGATAGGAGAGTAAACATTTGTATGCATGGTGTAAAAGGAAGAATGATGACGTATGTGGGTATAAATGAGAATGAATACTGTAGTTTAATTGATACAGGTGCGCAAGTGTCATTAGTGAATATGTCTGTTATCAAGGAAATAGAGCGGTACAATTGGGAAGTGAAAAGGCAATGTACGAGTGTGAGAATTCATGGGATAGGTAAAGGAAGTTTGCTAGTTTGGGAAGAAGTGCGTTTGAAAGTAAAACTGGGAAGTATGGAGGTGGAACATAATTTTATTGTAATGGGAGAGAATGAGATGCCTAGTTGTTTTTTGATAGGAATTGACTTTTTAAGATTGCATGATTTATCAGTTGATATTGGTAGTGGTTTGCTTCTGAAAAATGGATGTGAAGTAGTTGTGATAGAAGATAATAGTGTATTTATGGCGAATTTTGTTGGCATGGTTGATATTACGAGGAGTGAGGATGATCTACTGACTAAAGAGGAGGTGGAAGAAATGCAAGATAAATGTGAGGAAATTAAAAGGTTACGTGAATGTATGTTGAATAGTATTGAGGTAGAAGAATGGTCGTCTGATTTAGAGGTGTATAAGAAAGTTAGTAAGAGACTTATTGTGTGTAAGAATATTGTTTATTTTCTACATAAAGGAATGGATGAAGATATATATGTTCCTGTGTTTCCAATGCATGCAGCAGTAAGTATGTGTATGTTAGTGCATGACAGATATGGGCATATGGGTAAGAATAAATTATGGGAATGCATGCGTGAGAGATTGTTTACACCTGGGTTGAGTCAGATATGTAAGGATGTAGCGACTACGTGTGAAGATTGCCAGAAAGGGAAGTATCAGAGAGTGCATGCTAATCCGCCTGTTTTGAGATTACGTATGAAAGAACCATTTGAGATGTTTGTGATTGATTGTGTTTCGTTGCCTGTGACTGCGAGAAGACATGTGGGAATGATTGTTATGGTTGATCACATGAGTAAATTTACATATGCAATACCCATCAAGGATAAACGGAGAGAGACTGTTGCAAGAATGGTTGGTCAAGTGATGTTGCCGATGTGTGTGTGTAAGCCTGTGAGAATGTTAAGTGATAATGGCCCTGAGTTTATTGGATGGGAGTTTGAGCAGATGTTAAGAGAATGGGGTATTGAACATGTGTATTCGACTCCTTATATGCCAAGTGCGAATGGGTTGGCTGAAAGGACTGTAAGAACATTAACTGAAATTTTGCGAATGATGAGTACATGTGGTAATGATTGGGATTTGTATGTTGGTAGAGCGTTGTGGGCTTACAATGCAACAGTGCATAAGAGTACGGGTATGTCTCCATGTAAGTTTGTGTTAAATTTTGAAAAAATAATAAGACCGAGGTTGGGTGTGTCGGAGGATGATAGAGATGTGTGGAGGAAAGCAAATAAGAGGTTTGAAAGCTTTAAAGTTGGCGAGAGAGTGGTGAAAGAAGTAATTGAAAAGGGTAGAATGAATGTAAATAAGGTGCGTGATAAATTTGAAGGTCCCTATGAGGTGTTAGAAGTTGGTTCGAGTGGATTAAGTTACGTTTTGGGTAAGTTGTGTGTGGGTGGTATTGGGGAAAAAATTAGGGCCCACCACAACCAGTTGCGTAAATGGAAAGAGGTACCTGAGTATATCCAAGAGAATGGGATGAGTAAATGGTTGAAAAGGAACAAGGGTGAACCTAGTATGTATGAGGACTTAGGTCTGGAAGGTAAACAGTTAGTGTTAGTAGAATATAAGAAAAGGAAGAATACAAGAGCTTTAAGTAAAGATGAAAGAAGGGGAAATTTTATAAGTAAAAGTGAGAATAGAAATAAGTATGACAAGGGTGTAAATGTGCAAGTGTGTATGGAAGATAAATGTGTTAATACAGATGAATCATGGCTGAGTATGAATGATACCTATAGTGTGTGTGGCTTTTCCTTAGGTGATGTAAAAGAAAGGATGACGAATGCGAGAGTGAGAGATAGGAGAATGATTAGTAGTATGAATGAATCTTTTACTAAAGTTGAGAATGATTTTGATGAAATGGATAAACTGTTTACAGAAATGAGTGTAATTATAGGGCCAGATGAGAACGAGGTAGATATGATTGTACATGATATATTAGATGATAGGGATTTAGATAGGAATAGTGTTAATGTAGCTAATGATTGTGATAAGGAAGAAGTGAATGAGAGAGTATATGGAGGCCCAGTTACTCGGAGTAGAGGTCCCGTTCCCGACTGCGACTGGGTTATGAAAAAAATAATGTAAGTGTTGTGTGAGAAGGATTTGGCAAAGTAAGGGGGGAGGAATGTGGAGGATTTATTTTTGCTTTATTTTTATTTTTGTTTTGCCAAATCCTGTGTGTGTGAGAGAGAGAGAGAGAGAGAGAGAGAGAGAGAGAGAGAGAGAGAGAGAGAGAGAGAGAGAGAGAGATATTGTGTTAGCGAGCGAAAGTAGTTAGTGTAACGATCGTTTGTGGTGAGGAAGACTGTTGGTATAAATGAGATTGTTTGTTTACATTTTTAGTAAGGTTACGACAGTGGTGAATGTTTCGGAGCGAATGCTTTTTTTATTTGACTGCAGCATAAGGCAGTTGTGTGAGAGCTGGATTATATATATATTTTTCGACCAGCGTGGAAGTGTTTTTTGATTTTCAAAGTAAGTACAGTTTTGTTTATCTTTGCTTGTCGTGATTGTGAATGATAGGAACAATTTATTATTTATCTTTGATTATAGTGCGATAGTTCAGTTAGCTAGAAGTGTTCGTAAGTGTTTTTCTTTTTTATTTTGGCAGGCTGCGATTCCTCCTTTGGAGAGCGATTTTTGAAAGTGGATTAATTGATTGTTGACGAATTGGCTTGTAATAAGGAATTTGATACGACCACTCTGATTTGTACAATTGTTGATGACCCGGACCGAATCAAATCCAGATTGCTGTTGATGATGATGATGATGATGATGGTGGTGATAATACTAACCATGACCCCAATCAGGGAAGTAGTTGTGGCAAATTGCCACCCAGTAAACTGTTAAACACAGAGTTGTGTTAGTGTGCCGTAAAGACAGTCCGGCTTGTGTGTGGCGACAGTGTTGGTGTCCCATAATAATATTTATACAATATAATTCATATATATATTTATTTTTGGTGTTGGTGTGCGGTGTAATTTAAGTTTGTTAGGTTTTTTTTGCGTTTATTTGAATGGTATTTATAGTATATTTAGTGTAAGTTTTTGATGCTGTTGATTTTGGTTGGATTTATTATAGTTTGTAAGAAATATATAGTTTTAAGGTTGTTTTGTTTTTTGTGTCCTTTTGTCTAAGAGTCCAGTTTTAGATAACGTAAGGGGAAAGTATGTGTTGAGGAGACCATTGTCAGTAGGTGTGATTCAGGGTGTGGGGCTTGTTTTTTTTAACATCCCGCCACAATATATATATATATATATATATATATATATATATATATATATATATATATATATATATATATATATATATATATATATATATATATATACATAAACATACCTACATATATATATATATATATATATATATATATATATATATATATATATATATATACACATATATATATATATATATATATATATATATATATATATATATATATATATATATATATATATATGAACAGTATGTACAAATTAATATACATAGGTAGTAGGTAGTAGGTTAGACAGGACACCAGTCACCCGTTGAGATACCACTGCCAGAGGGTTATTACGTCCTTTGACAGGTCAGACAATACTACATTAAAGTGTATGAGTATATATATATATATATATATATATATATATATATATATATATATATATACACATATATATATATATATATATATATATATATATATATATATATACACATATATATATATATATATATATATATATATATATATATATATATATATATATATATATATATATATATACACACACATATATATATATATATACTGTATATATATATACTGTATATATAAATATATATATATATGTATATATATATATATATATATATATATATATATATATATATATATATATATATATATATATATATATATATATATTCAAATATACATAAGATATTAATACTACAATATATGTATGTATACGTATGATACAGGTACTGTTTGTATGCATATATATTCATGACTATATATAAGCTTATATTGTTCAGTGTAAATAAACATACTTTTGACATTATCATTCTTTCATATAAAGCGAGCTTTATAAGAAAGTTTTCATTGTGGAATCTAAGTTTAAAATCAAGACCTTGGCTGTTGCCTAAGTTGAGTGTTTGAAACTGACAGTTCGTTTTACTCGAAAATTGATATTCATATAATTGCTGTATTCAACGTATATCAAAACCCGCTTAAAAATGAAATGATAGACATTAGACTTTATTGTTTAGACAGGTATCTATTTTTTAGTTCTAGGTTGAATAATTGAAAACTTTTAGTTAATTCCATAAGTATTTTCTTCTGATTTATATAAGCATATTCAAGCGAGATGAAAAGAAGGAAAGAGGTGTGATAGAAATAATTGTATTTGTAGTATTAAACGACTTAGTCAGGAAGTGGTCGCATTTAAAAGAATACCGTTAGAAAAAGCCGTAAATTTAATTGTAAATTCTCCGTAAAAATATACTGTTCTCAACCGTATTTCAGAAAAAATATAGGCGGCCGTAATTTTATATTACTTTGTCATTATCTTCTACGAGTTGGTGGCCGTAATATCACTTCTTTACGTCAATCGATTTGTTTTTAAAAAGATGAAAAATCCTGGAATAAATGTTGCCCGGCATTTACCGTTTGTCAAAGAAAATTTTTAACAGTGAAGGAAAGAGATTAAATCAGAATGTGAGAGTTTTCATCAATTACTGCAGATATCCGAGCAATTCCTGATACTCTCTTACTCGTCGCTGCAGCATTTCTCCTTAGACCGGAGGTTACGAGAGAGGGTGAACGATGAAGGTATCATTCCTTTTATGCTGACTGTCGGAAGTTGCGAACAAAGACAGAATTACCTCGTCTGTGAAATCTTATAATGATTGTGTCCATACTATTTCATTTTGTCTGTTAAATACAGCGGATGTTTAGGTTATATCGGTTCCTTAAATATTTTACGTTTCGACTCAATAAAAGAATAAACATATTATATATATTTATAATAGCTTTGTTCGTTTATGAAATCCATCCAAATATTCGTAATACACCAGCAATGGGATAGTTTTCTAATATTTGATAAATTGGGTATATTTAACATAAAAATCTTGTATCTTAATTACGGAAGTATTATACAGTAGGTTCTTGGTATATTCTTGATTATAAGACTTTTATCCTTTTAAAGACTTTATATCAATGATGTTAAAATTATTTGTCCCCATCTTATCAATTATTGGTAAACACTGAAGGCAAACGAGAATAAGCCCGTTAATTTCTAATCATGCTAAGATTATCATATAAAAAGTCTATCAGCATGTTTGCTCTTTTCTATGAATTCTAAGTAGCTTAATTTTATTTGTGTTCTTATATTTACTATATGAATTATTTGGTTTTTCTAAACAGATTAACAATAAATAGAAATCTGAGTCATTATAATATGATACCAGGTAGTCCTATTTATTAATCTTATTTTTTTTAAAGATTAAGATTCGCAGATAGAGATGATGAATTTCAAAATATTGCAATGTTCTTTAGAAAATTATATGAATTTATATTTGTAAAGGTCATATGGGCAATTTTACCCATCTCTTAATCTAAGATGCTCTACAGCGTATTGAAATGCTATTGTAGTTAATATTAGTCCATTACTTCCTTTTTAAAACCATTCATACTCTAAGAAAAAATAAATATTTGTAAGTGAAATATTTTCTACAACTTAGAGAGAGAGAGA
>NC_090735.1:158821813-158831813 GCF_036898095.1 Palaemon carinicauda | reverse complement strand
ATGCGTTGAAAGTATATATATATATATATATATATATATATATATATATATATATATATATATATATATATATATATATATATATATATATATATATATATATATATATATATATATTATGGATGTTGTGATAAGAGAACACTGTCATTATAAACTGTATAATATTTAGTTTATTTCTCATCGGAAAGAACTTCGATATTAATATAAATTTCTCATCAATAACAAAAATATGAGACCATTAAATTTAATCTCTAACGCAAGCCTTGTTCCAGTTTCTACCTTTTAATTAAGAATAAATCCTTTGGATAGTGTTTTTATGATCTAGCCGTAATATTCAAACTTTGGTTGAAATTACTTCTCACTTCCTTTTGGACTTTAATGTTGGAGTCAACACCGTTCTTGTTTACCACCAACTAAGCTCTCAGCTCAGCTGGCAAAAGTAAACATTTACAAGGTACACTTTACTTTAGGATTTAAGGCCTTTGAAGGGGCGAGTGTACCGTAAGGATTATTCATTTCTCTTTTTTAAAAAAATCCAGAGGTTAAACTTGGTTAGATATACATGCATGGAGAAAGATAATGTAAATATTCTTATATTACTATCCAACTTGAACATACTTTGTAGGACGATTACATCCAAATTATCTGTTTCTATATTTGTGAAATTTACTTTTCATAAGAAGTGTATTTATCCGTTCCGTAATGACTTCTCTTCTTTCCCCAGTGCAGTACCCTTTATCCAAAATGGTATTAAATAAATATATGCATTTGATTTCTTTGAATTTGCTTTATAATATCGTATTTCTTCTGAATTTTCTCATTCTTGATTTTTTATCGATATTTCTTTTGACTGGTTATGATCATTGATGTTTCTGGTAGAGGGTACTATACGTTTCATATATTCAAATGTTTGGTCTTTTATTGTTGGCAACCAAGCAAATTAACGTTGTGTAATGATTCATGATCCCAGCACAGAGGTATTACTGCTCATATCTAGAGAGAAATTACCTATACATACCGCAGTCGAACATTGAAGTTTGTTTGGAAAAATTGAAGGTGCAATGTTAGTTCTCTAAATTGTTGACATTCACACTTGGAGGTCCTGTGAATTGCATGAAGAGATATTCCCTTTTAAAATTCACTTTGGATTTAAGAACTTTTACTTCCTTCTGCCTGCAGGTTTGGTATGAATACATTTTGAAATCAAAATTAAAGAAAATTCATATATTTCATGATATCATAGTTATCACACTTCAATGATTTCAGATCACTGATGACTAATTAACAACATTCATTACTAATGAAGAAAGGAATAGAATTTCTCCAATAATATTTCATCATTATACATGATCCAATTCGTGCTGGGTAACTAGCTGCTTTCTTAATCAATACCTATAAGAAAAAATAAGAAATGCGTTTCGAAATTCAAAAGGTTGCTATGAAATCCTTGCTGGATTGAGGTTAAGAATTCGTGTAATCTAATGAGCTCTGTAATTAAGAACTAGGTTTGACTTGAAGAGAGAGAGAGACTTTTTCTTTAAATCTTTTTGCAGATGAATATTTCAACTGTTATTCCAGCTGTCCACAGAGGATGAGATGAAGAATAACTGGAAAATAATAAGAAAATTTCTCTGTTCTATAGATATGCATTTAGAATTTATTACGAAGATTTTAGAAAAAGTGTGTTAATATCTAAATAAAAAATAGTTTTACTAGCGCAGGAGACTGGTAGCTCTAAAAGGAAATGTATTTCCAATTACTAACATAGACTCCTACTACTAGATTTTCTTTATTAATTATTATTATTACTATTATTATTATTATTATTATTTTTATTAATACTACTACTACTACTACTACTACTACTACTACTACTACTACTACTACTACTACTACTACTACTACTACTACTACTAATAATAATAATAATAATAATAATAAAAGTAATAATAATAATAATAATAATAATAATAATAATAACAACATATTAAAGCTAAAATTTTGCATTGAAGTATCTCTAGAAAATATAAAATACGATGCGGCATGAATAGTATGAACATCACCCACATTCCGTGGTTAAAAATTATCGGGCTAAACTGCTCTGGCATAACAGACAGGGTAATACAAGCACACCGATCAGACGTCACTTTGATCGACAAGGCAACGAAAAAGAGCGTGCTACTTGAAACAGCACATATATTGAGGAAAATGATGGATTCTTAAGCAAGCTAGATGTAACACTTCTAGAACCCGACACTATTAAGCACCAGTCTCTGTCCCGTGATTAACTTAAGAAATATATATATATATATATATATATATATATATATATATATATATATATATATATATATATATATATATATATATATATATATATACATATACAGTATATATATATATATATATATATATATATATATATATATATATATATATATATATATATATATATGTATATATATATATATATATATATATATATATATATATATATATATATATATATATATATATATATATATATATATATATATATATATATAACACTGATTCTCATAAATCTACAACATGAACTGATACAAACAATAATAAGTCTGTTACTACAATAAATTAAGATAATAAAATAAGGGCAAACTGCGAGTGTGTTCAGTTGGGAAAGAATATTGATCTACCACTTTTGCAAAAAAAATAATGATATGCCTAGTACACTTTACTTTTAAGTAGGAACATGGTCGATGTCTTGACTGAGGTTTATTCAAGAAATGAAAGAAAAAAAAAGAGGTAAAATAAATTCACCAGATTTTTTTTGTATCCTTAAATCGACTATTCTTGCCAAAATATGAAAATTCACGAAACTGATGCAATTAAACTGAAGAATACTAAAACTTGATATATACTTTACACATAATTCAATTGAAATACAATATACTTTGCTCAATACATTTGATTTCTGACTTTTATTTTTATATCATATTTTACCTAATAAAGTTGCCTCTGTAATAGATAAATTCTTAATGTGCTGAATTAAAGAATAATGTCTACTGTAGAAGCTTCTTACATTACCTTAGATGAGCAATTATATACATTTGAGTTTTTAGTATGCAGACAATCACATATCAAATAATGATAATGCAAAATAAAATATAGTAACAAATGGTAAAAATATGAGCATATACATGAATATAACTTAAATGCTTATACACACACACACTCACACACACACACACACACACACACACATATATATATATATATATATATATATATATATATATATATATATATATATATACACATATGTATGTATATAAATCTATATATTATATATAAATATATATGCATACACACACATACACACAAACACACACACACACACACACACATATATATATATATATATATATATATATATATATATATATATATATATATATATATATATATATGTATGTATATATATATATATATATATATATATATATATATATATATATATATATATATATATATATATATATATATATTTAAAAAATATCAAATCCGATGAGGCATGATTAATATGAACATCAACCACATGCTGTGGTAGAAAGTTATCAGTCTAAACTGCTCTGGGATAACAGTGTAAGGGCAGACAGGGTAATACAAGCACAACGATCAGACGTCACTTTGATCGACAAGACAACGAAAAAGGAGCAGTCATAGTTGTTGCAGTTACTTGGGACTCAAGAATAGAAGATTAAGGAAGGGGGGGGGGGATGGCAAGAATAGAAAGCTCCTGTAGGGAATGTTAATATAGCCCTAAGGCTTCTAAGAAGTTTACCCTAAATACTATTGCCTTTTTCCATTTCATCGTGAGTTTTACCAAATATCTCCTGAAGTGTATTAATTAGAAGAATTATTTATCAAATGTGTAAAATAAATACCAAACATTGATGAACAAATATTTTAACCCCTCCGCAGAAGAATCTTTAGTCAGTTCCTCATAGACAGAAAAATCAGTCAAGGGTGACAGAACAATAATCTATATAAAATGTCAGTGTCTAAATGAACTTTAATAAAGAATTATAAAAATAACACATGAACGTCACACTGTTGGCAACGTAACTGGAAATAGTATATAGGGAAATCATAAAAAAAATATACAAGAAACTTTAAACAAATATGAGCTAATTTAAAATGAATGAGAAAAGGATAACAAGATTTTGTTTAAAAAGAAAGAAAAAAAAAACAACAGCAACGAGGAAAGGATAACAAGGTTTTGTTTTGAAAACATCAATGCTGGGTAAGAGCCTTGAAGAAAGGAACGAGGAATTTATAAACACTACCACCAAACTAGCCTTGAAAAGAATAAATATTAAACAAAAACAAGTGTATTCCGGTGAAACTCTCGTTAGACAAAGGCTCGTTAAAATAAAGGAATTTTTTTTTATAAAGTTTTTTGCATAGTAAAAGGAAAAAGATAATTGAACTTATATAAAATAATAGACAAAGAAAATTAATGGCTTACTATTTTTTAGGTAACCTGAGGGCGATATCATATAAGAAAAAAAAATTATCGTTCATGATAATCATAGGAAATGTCATCCATCACGAATATGTAAGTATATGAATTCTCTTTTTTGTATATTTTAAATTTTCATTATTTTCTTTTAATATCTCCGAGTAATAATAATAATAATAATAATAATAATAATAATAATAATAATAATAATAATAATAATAATAATAATAATAATAATAAATGCATTTAGAGTTACTGGTGATACCTTTTTGGTCTTACCTCGGCTACTCTGACCTTTGTCCGATTAAGTCCATAGATTTTGGAAGATACAGAAAATGTTTCAATTCATTTAGGTGATGTAATTATATTCAGTCAGTGAGGAAATTAAATAATATTTGAAGACGTTAAAAATTGTACTTGAAAGATTGACAAGATGGAAGTTAAAAAGTGGCAGTTTTTAAGAAGGTCTATCATATTTAGTGATTAGTGAAAAAGGTCTACGCATGCCAGTTAGTAAATATTCGAACTACTATAGAGTGCTTAGCTCTACAATATTTAGACTCTACGGAGGTTCCTAGGAATGGAAGGTTACTATAAACCATTCAATCAGGGATTTACAAAATAGCCAAACAATTAACTGTATTGACGAAAAAGGAAAAACATTATGAAAGGAAGGATGAACGAAAGGATGCTTTACAAACATTAGAGGGAAGTTAACGCAAGATCCTATATTAGCATACCCAGATTTTTTCAAAGATTTTTGTCATGTGATGCTTCAAGTACACGGTTAGGAGCGGCTTTATTCACGGAAATGGAAAGCAAAAATGGAAGCCGCCTATTATGCTAACAGAGAGATGTTAGATGATCCAAATTCTAGGTCAGATTATCTGTTAATTAAGGAAATATTATATAAGAGGACAAAAGAGAAAAATTAATTTTCAAGATTGTATATTTCTAACACACTAACAAGGGAAGCAAAACAAACTAAACATTCACACAAATTCGTATCATAACTAGGAATGATTTCTGACCTCGTTGCTCAGAATAGGCCAGTAAATTCGTTCAAGATTGTAATGTGTGTAATCAACATAAGGATAACTAATGTTAAAGCTCCACTGGAAAGAAACTCACAGAATTGAATGCGTTCTAAGTAGCGACAATGGATCACATTCACATGGGACTCTTTTCTGAAAATAATAAGGGATAATAACTTTAATCTTGCTTTTTTAGTGCACTTAACTCGGTATATGAAAAGTGTTCCAGTAAAGGGTAGGACTACCGATTTCGTTGCAGAGGTATTGAAGTCTAAGATTATTACTAAACATTCGTCTAAAGGTAATCCCCAACAACAATGCACCAGAGTTCATAAGTGAAAGACCTTCATGATTGTGTTAATTTTTTTGAAATAGAAGAAAAATGTCAGATTACATCTTATAAATTAAGTTCAAATGGAATGGTAGAAAAGACGAATAGGCAAATTACGGTTATTTTAAGAACCATAGTGACACCACAAACAATAAATTGGGATAATTTGAATGAAAGACATATAACTTACTATAGATAACCACCTAAACGTGCTAACAACTCTGATGACTCTATTGCATGGCAATTGGTAAGAACCTTTGAAACCATCCAACAGGCAATACAGGCTTTAAAAAAGGCCAATTAACAAATTAAAATTAGTATGACTTGAAAGCTGTTGCACCATCAGTAAAAGTAGGTTCACCATTGTATGTAGAGATAAATATAAAAGAAAGGTCAAACGAAAAGAAATCTCCTAAATTTGCAGGTTCTTATAGAGTACTTAGGGTTGAGAAGGGTAATAGATATCATATTGTAAATGAGAATAATATGAATATCAGATTTAAACCTATAAGTAATTAAAGGTGATTTTTAGTTTCTAACAAATTACAGGAAGTTTATGAAGAGATTCCAGATTTTCCTGACACTACTCGCAGGTATAATCTGTGAGACAGACATTGAGCGAGAAGCCATATGAGAAAACATGGCTGTGTACAAATTTAACACATGTTGCAGTAGTAAAAATTAACATAGATTCAGTGTTGAAAAATTAAGGGAATTTACAATTATTGAAAGTAACGTTTAAACAGTGGATTGCTTGGATCAATTATGCAAGTTTCAGAAATATAATAAATAAACTGATAAAAGGAATAGATAGTTTCATTAAGCCTAAAAGGAACAGGATATCATTATTGGCCTTTATTGGAAAAGCATTAATTGCCTCTTCAGGGTTGCAACAGAAGATGACATTAGAAAGCGAAGTGAAAGACTAAGCCAACTGGAAGATTGGGAAAAAAGCAGGGACAATATAATTAATGACGTTATACTGTAGAAGGTACACAAATACAGAAAAAATAGCATCCTTCATAAACACTGTAAATAAAAACTTAGCCAAGAAAATTAAGGTTTTAGGGAATTAGGGTTCAGTAATGAAAGTGTTAATGGACGCAGAAATAGAACTAATATTTTACCGTGAGGTGATAAAGCCCATAACGAATGGCTACAAACGAATAATAATCCCTGAGCTAATTTCACCAAAGCAATTACAGGATATGCTCGATTGATGTATGAAAAATAGTCACTATAAACTTTTTGCCAAGGGCGTACCTGCATATTACCAATTATCCACGGTGAAAATAGACGACTATATATTAGTTTTAATTTAATTCAAAAGATTGCAAAAATTTACTTAATATACCATTTATCCCTTCCCTCTAAGAGTAAGGGATACGCCTATTAATAAGAAAAAGAAAACTACTTTTGCCATAAGTGAAAAAAAAAAAAAATTTTGATTAAACATTAAGATATAAAGTACTTATGTTCTAATTGATGAAAGACGTTACATTTGCAACTTCGAATTATGATAACAATCCAATAACAGTTACAGGTTTTAGCAAAGATTAGCTTTTGCATTCAAACACACAGCCACACAGGCACACACACCCTCATATACTGTATATCTAGATATATATTTATATATATATATATATATATATATATATATATATATATATATATATATATATATATATATATATATATATATATATATATATATATATATATATATATATATATATATATATATATATACAGTATATATACATATATACATATATAAATATACATATATATATATATATATATATATATATATATATATATATATATATATACACATACATACATATATATATTTATATATATATATATATATATATATATATATATATATATATATATATATATATATATATATATATATATATATATATATAGTAGGAATAAAATAGTCAATGCTGCTATCATCATCTTTATTCGGGAGCTTTCGACATAACTTATGTCATCTTCAGCCTATCTGCAATTATCATATATAAAATTAATAAAATTAATAAAATCATCCTAAGTACATAGTTAGGAAGATACACTTTCATGAATTGATCAACTAGTTCTAAAATCAACCAATCAAGGAACATGAAACCTTAAAAAACCTTAAAAAAAATAACTTATTACACACAACTATATAAAAGACTTAATAACTAATATAACTAGTCACCCGCAGGATATGATGACCACCCATCCAGACCAGCAACCCACAGACCACACGGATCAATGGGTCACCGGCAACTGAACAGGTAAGCCCTCATTCAAGCTGGGTTTTGTCTTAAAAATATATAAAGACTCCAAGATTCTCAGCTGGCTGACGTTACTATGTCTGTCTGTAATTTTGAAATTTTCAATAGAAATGGGATGACCAGATTTAAATGCGTGGTCATAAATAGCGGAAATTGGTTTTTTACTTAACGGTATTTTGGTTCTTACCGATCTCCCCATGTGCTCCGAAATCCTACACTGAAGCTGTTTAGACGTGCTTCCAGTGTAGCACTCATTACAGAGTGCACATTGAAAAGTGTATATGACACCGGAACACAAGGGAGTAGGTAGACTCTCCTTATATTTAAACAGTGAGCCAACTGAGAACTTGTTAGTAAAAATTAATTTTAAATCTATGTGGGGATAACATTTCCCCACAACACTCATAACCTCTGTTCTTAGTCTCTCCGAAACATAACCATAGTACGGAAAGGAGACATATAACTTTTTCTTACTGACTGTTTGATTTGTTAAATTTTGACTGTAAATTTTATCTAAAAACTTCTTGACTTGATTATAATAGAGGTTCAGAGGGAACCCATTGGTAATAAAAAATGATTTTAGAAAATTTTCTTCCTCATGAAACCCCAGATAAGTTGAACATACATGATAACATCTATATAACAGTGTTTTTATCGAATTAATTTTGTAGATTTTTGGTTCGGAGCTTAAAAAATGAGTGCTTAGTCCTGTAAAAGTGTTTTTTCGAAATACTGAGGTCTCAAAGGTATTATGTTTCCGAGAGACCAAGACATCGAGAAAAGGCAAAGATTCATCCTGTTCATTTTCTTTCGTAAATCTTATGTTACGATGCTTTGTATTTAAATAATCTAAAAACTGGCTTATATGATCTAAATTTTTGAAAAGTAAAAATGTATCGTCTACATATCGACGGTACAAAAAAGGCTTAAAATCCACAGGACAATCATTCAACCATTTCCCTTCACAATAACATAAAAATATATTTGCCAAGGTTGGTCCACACGGCGATCCCATTGCTACTCCATCTACTTGCTCATATAACTTGTTATTAAACATGAATGTGGATGTAGTGGTAGCTAGTTCTAATAGTATTTTAAATTGTTTTTTACTGAAACCTTCGAAAATGTCCTCTGGGTTAGGGAAAAGCTGTTCAAGAATCATCTCCAGTGTTTCTCTTAAAGGAATGTTAGTGAACAAACTTTCAATGTCGAAGCTGCACATAACATAGTTATTTGCATCTCCGACAGAATTAATCAAGTCTACAAATTAATAAGTATTTTTCAGTGTATATTCATTTACTGTGAGAGGGGCGAGCTTAGTTACTAGATGTTTTGACAGGTCACAGGAGCAGGTATTAATAGCGCTGAGAATTGGTCTCAGAGGAATACCTCTTTTGTGAATCTTTGGGGCACCATACATAAGTTATGTCGAAAGCTCCCAAATAAAGATGATGATAGCAGCATTGACTATTTTATTCCTACTTAAATTGCGATTCCCAAGAGGAACACATCTATCAACTATATATATATATATATATATATATATATATATATATATATATATATATATATATATATATATATATATATATATATATATGTATATATGTATATATTTATATATTTATATATTGATATATATATATATATATATATATATATATATATATATATATATAAATATATATATATATATATATATATATATATATATATATATATATATATATATATATATATATATATATATATATATATATAAGTATATATATATATATATATATATATATATATATATAAATATATATATATATATATATATATATATATATATATATAT